>NW_007797238.1:0-1357 GCF_000696425.1 Galeopterus variegatus | reverse complement strand
TTGTAATTGGTGTCCCTTCACAGGTGATGTGTCATTTCTCTCTAGCTGTTCTGACAGTTTTTTTCTATCTTCAGTTTTCAGAAGTTTCATTATGATTGTCATGGTGTGAGTTTCTTTGGGTTTATCTTACATGGGATTTGACTAGTTTCCTGAATCTAAGGTTTCCATCATTCACCAAATTTGGGGATTTAATCCATTATTTTCTGAAATGCTTTTTTGGTATTATACTTTTTCTCCTCTTGTACTGGGACCCTGATGATTCAAAAGTTAGATGTTTTGTGTTTGTCCCACAAATCCCCAAGATTCTGTTCATTTTTTATTTCAGTCTGTTATCTATCTCTTATTTGGATTGAATAAATTCTATTTGTTTGTGTTCTGGTTCACTGATTCTGTTCTTTGCCATCTTCACTCTATTATTGGGCACTTCCTGTCAGGTTTTTAAAAAAATTTTGGTTATTGTATTTTTCAGCTCTGTAATTTTCATTTGGTTCTGTTTTTACAGCCTTTATTTCTTGTTGAAAATTTCAATTTTATTCACTAATTGAAAGAGAATTTGTAATTAATCATTGAAGAAGATTATAACAGCTGCTTTAAAATTCTTGTTAGATAATTCCAACATATGACTCATGTTTGTACTGACTTCCTTTGATTGTCTTTTCTTATTCAAACTGTGATTTTTCTTGGTTCTCTATGTAGTGAGTAATTTTTTATTGTGTCCTAGATATTTTGTATTATGTTAGGAAAGTATTCTAATTATATTTCTTTTTGTTGTTGTTTGGAATAAGGTCCTCTTTTTGGGTTTAGCAAGTAAGTCTGGCTATTTTTGTCTTCCAATAGCAGTTTTGTTTTCAGCATCCTTTCAATGCTATCCCGGTCTGCTGCATTCTTCTAGTGCTGCTGTGTTTACTCCTCAGTCCTTGCTGCTGTCATCTGCAGCAGTAGAAGGCACTTTTCTGGACTACCTACTGTCACTAGATGACCTTTTTGGATGGGACAGAAGTGTCTGTCTGGGTCTGGGACTGCTTATGCTACTGGGTGGAGAGCAGGGGACCACATGTTTTTACTGCTGCTGCTGTGAGTGGATGGACCAGCTTCCATATCTTGTTTGTTTTTGGATGGGGGCTGAGATCATCCAGGGCTTTACTGCTACTTTGCTGGTGCATCAAACAGCTCATAGCTGCCCCAGTTGTGCATCCACTGATGTTAGGGTTCTGCATTAGGTGTTCCTAATTGTGCTTCTTTCCCAGCCATTTGGCCAGAGAAAGCAGCTTTTACTTGTATTTTTCTCCTTCCTTCCTTCCTTTCTCCCTCCCTCCCTCCCTCTCTCCCTCCCTCTCTCCCTCCCTTCCTCCCTCCC
>NW_007797237.1:0-1357 GCF_000696425.1 Galeopterus variegatus | reverse complement strand
TCAGAAATCTAAGACCAGGTGCCCAGAATCTGTGTTTAAATACAAACCGATAATCATGGGCAGTTCTGCTGCTCCGCAGACATCGCAGTGATACAGACATCGTAATCCACATGGTTTTCATTCCTTCCAGGCTGACCGCAAGGCAGAACCAGAATGCAACTCTACACCCTCCAAGGCACGAAGCCGAAACTCTCACAGTCCAAGGCAAATGACCCTCTGTGTGACACCTGGTGCCACCTCCAACAGAAAATTACAATAACATGACAATGATTCACTTGCAGAAAGTAATTTGGATCTGCACTGGCAAGGATCATCTGCCAGGCTGTGCCACGCGTGTCCTTCTTCTGCATCCCCAGCAAATTCAGGGCAGGTCATTAGTGCGTCTTTATGCCTGTGCTTTGAGTCTCTGCAGTACTGTGAGTAGGAGGAAAAAGTTCCAGAACCTTCCATGAGGTGGTTGTTGTCGTGGAAACCACTCCCTTGGAATTCTCATGCTTATTCCCAGTCTTGAGCTGCAAGTGATGTTCCTAACCAGGTACCAAAAGGGTCCTAAAACCCAGGCAGGAGGCAAGAGGGTGTGAGGGAAGTTTGGGTTGTCCCCAGAAGGTGACAGAATAAAACAAATAAGGGAAGAGAAGGACAAAGCCCTCAGTCTGCGCCCTGACAGGTGATGGGCCTCAGACCCTCACAGGCCTGTCCTCGTACCGTGTCGATCAGGGACCCCATGCCCAGACTCAGCCTGGAGGTCTGCGCTTGCATCTGGGTGACGCTGCTGGTGCTAGACTGTCACTGACTCGTCCCCTGCCACTCACTAGCTCCACCATTGCGGGCAAGCTGTGCTACTCTCTGGGCTTTGGTCTCTTCATCTCTTTAGAAATGAAGGTTCTGGGAGCTGGCCGGTTAGCTCAGTTGGGTAGAGCACAGCCTTGTAATACCAAGATCACGGGTTTGGATCCCCATACTGGCCAACCACCAAAAAGAAAAAAGAAAAAAAGAAAGAAAGAAAGAAACGAAGCCTCTGGGTCTGGCTCTTACTTCAGCTCTCTTGAGTAATGAAAATGGAATGACAGAAGTTCTCGCTGGTGCTGGTCATGCGGAGGTCTTTTCCTGTACTGGGTAAAGCTGACATGCCCTATGAGGCCACGCTTTAGGCTGCCCTGTCTGTAGGAAGACGCTTGTAGGAGTGACAGCACTCCGTCTTTCTTTAGACCTCAGAGAGAGGTGGTTATTTTGACTGTCTTTAGTTGGTCTCATAAGAAATCATTATCAGTAAGTTTCCCATTTGTACTCAAATCATTTCCAATATTACTGTAAAGAATAAGGACAGTGGCAAAATGAAGATGTTTCAGTCCTTCTA
>NW_007797236.1:0-1357 GCF_000696425.1 Galeopterus variegatus | reverse complement strand
CCACCTCCCTGAAACCGCCCATTGGAGGTTACCTGTAAGCTCTGGTTGCTGAATCTAATGGGCACATCTCAGGCTCTATCTACTTTCTTTACTTCCCAGCAGCCTGTGACACTGGCTTCTACGTCTCTTCCTCTCAGTCACCATCTATCCCTATACTGATAGCATCCACATTTGTGCCCAGAACCCGATTCTGTCCCAAGAGCAGACCTGCATATCCATTCGGCTGCCTGTTAGTTGTCCCCAAGAGGACATTTCACAAACCTATCCTACTCAGTGTGTTCCAAGCTGTACTCGTGATCACATAGTCTTTCTTTCAAACACACTTCTCAGTCTGTTTTTACCTGTTCAATAAAGGACTCCATCGTCTACCTGGTCAGAAACCTATGTGTCATATATGATTCCTCTGTGTTCCCAGGCTAATCTACCAAGTCCTGTCAATTTTGTCTCCTAAATATCCCTCACAACCAGCCACTTTGCCCCAATATGCTAATTGCTTCCTGTGCTATCAAGAACTTACTTCAAATTAGCTGCTGAGCTGGGGCGGGGGGTTCCTATCTAGAGGCTGTGTATTCATTGAGGTTGAGCTACAATTTAGGGAGGATCAAGACTGTCTCCACTTTTGATGTTAAACCAGTAAATTTGGAGGCAGGGAACCAAAACTAGGGTAGTCCAGGATAGCCCAGGGTGCTGGGGGTCAAGTCCCTCATTGGAGATCAGACAAAAATTCCGAAAACCAAATATTCAGTGAGCTACTACTACTCTGAAAAAGTAAAACTCCTGTATAAGCTCGAGAAACTATTATATTTTTCCAGGAGGGATGTGGGGCGTGGACCAGTTGCTGAGGACTGGGTATGCTTGCTTGTATTCACACTTCTGCTATGTGCCAGGCCTTGTGCTGGGCATTTGCATGAAGTCTACAAGTGGCTGGCTGCTGGGCTGGGGGGTAGGGAGGCAGGCTGAGAAAGGTCCCCCAGGCATAGAAAGTGTCAGAGGGAGGAAGCCCTTCCTTCCCACCATGCAGACTCACCACTTCCTGTCCACAATCCCGCCCTGGATTGCACCAGCCCAGCCTTGAAGCTTGGGGTTTCCATCACTGAATCAGGCCCCAATTTTGGCCCCAAATCTTGGTTAAGAATGATAACTCTTAACGGACAGGAAATGAGAGACCCAAAAGCCCCTCTCTTCTTTCCCAGCAGTGCTAGAGTATCTGCAACCTGGGTGTGTTTACTGACACCGGGCTGTGGGCTTTGCCCCAGTGAGAGTTGCAAGAGAAGGGGCGGCCCCAGCTCTCACTGACTTGCCTTCCCTCCCTGACACCCAGGAGATCCTGGCAGGATCGTCTGTGCCACAGGAAGAA
>NW_007797235.1:0-1357 GCF_000696425.1 Galeopterus variegatus | reverse complement strand
CTATATATATATATATATATATATATGCATCATATACAGTTAGGTCTGTGTGGTGTTTTGGCCTGTGTTATTATAACAGGAAACAAATTTTCAAGGACAAACACCTTTTTCTTCTTAAACAGCCATAGCTTAGATGTCAGAAGCATTGTTGTTCAGGATAAGACTGGAGAGGTAGAAATGGGACTCTCTCTCTCTCTCTCTCTCTCTCTCTCGCACACTCACCAGAGCAGTGGGAATCTGGATCTCCAGATTACATGGGCAGAGGGTTTGGAAAGGTTTGATTGGGCAATGTCATTAGACTAAAAGGTCATTTTGTAAATCAATGGTCCTGATGTGTCCTTGGCCCCCCCCACTATGTCTGGTGTCCCCCCCTCCATTCTGAGCATCACATTTTAAGAGGATATTGCAAGTCTCAGACACAGAAGAGAGTAGAAAGAAGAAGATCTAAAAATAGCACTAATATTAAAATGGCCAAAAAGTACGGGTGAGTTAAGAAAAATGAACGAAAGTCTTAGTTAAATGACAATTGTCACCAGGTATTTGAAGGATTGTTATGTAGAAGCAGAAAAGTACTGGGATCTATAAGCTACCAAGGACAGAACTAGAACCAATGTGTAAATGTTACAGAGAAGTAGATACCGTTCAACTCATTAACAGTTTTCAACAACGGAAGAGGCTGCCCTAAATTCACAGAGAAAGTGGGAAATGAAAGGTGCTTTAAAATTCTTCTATTTGCTCCTTAACTTTACAGATGAGCAAATTATAGTTTGGCAAGATTAAGTGATTTATTCAAGTTGATGAAAACTAACTGTGGATGCAGGCTTACAACTCCTTCTCTTGTACAACCTAGTGTTCCTTTCACTACTGCATGCCATCTCTAAAGCAGTGAACTTGTCATTGTTTTCATTTATTCAGAAAATGTTTAATAAATATTAAAATGCAGCCCACTAGGAGCTTTGTAAAAAAGATCATAACATTGTGCATAACTTGTTGGAGACTTGTTTAATTTGGGGTAACAGATGACTAACACAGAGACTGGCATATAGGTATCGCCGAATAAATTGAACAAAACTGAATGAAAGGAGGGTTCTCCTATACACTTCCAGAATCCTTCCAACTCTCAGACTAATATCATATGAACTATAAGTCAGAATTAATTCAGAAATAAAGGTTTGAAGAGTGAGACTATAGTACTGGCAGGGGCAGGAGAAGAAAAATGAGGGGGAAAAAAAGGACTCTAGAGACAGCGGGTGAGTAAAACAACAGAACCATAACAGAGCCAGAGTTATGGAATATGCTTTGAAAAATCCAAACTGTTATATTCAGGAAAGTTTAAATATAGACATGCTGGGAAGCT
>NW_007797234.1:0-1357 GCF_000696425.1 Galeopterus variegatus | reverse complement strand
CCGGGGCCTTGGTGTTATCAGCACCGCACTCTCCCGAGTGAGCCACTGGGCCGGCCCTTCTGCTGTAGTTTCTTCCATTCATCTTTTGATTGTCTTGGAATTATCCTCTTCTAGATTCTTCAGGCTTATGAGATTGATGTTCTCAAGTTCTTGCACATTCATTAATGCTGTCTTTACACTTAAATGATAGTTTGTCTGGATACAGCATTCTTAGGTTATGCTTTTTATTTCTTTACATTAAATACTGTGGTGGAGACATCTGAAATTACCCTGATTTTTTTCCTCTCACTTAAAGGCAACTTGAATTTTTGGGCTGGATTTTCCAAAGGAGACTTTGTTTCTAAAGTCCACTATCTTTACTAGATTTGGTCATTCTCTGCCTATATTTTCCTGGGACACAACAGATCCTTTCAATCTGTAGATTTTATTCTTTCTATTTTGGGGAAGTTCTTATAAATTGTATTTTTAAATATTTTTTCTGCCCATGAGGACATGAATTGTATATATGTTTGTTTGTCTTTCATACCTACCATTTTCTCTTTTATACTTTTTTATAAAAAAAAAATCTTGTACACTTCTACTAATTTCTCTCACTTTTTTTCAATTCAGTCTTCTCTCTCCTTTCCTATGTTTTCAGCTGTGTCTCTGCTGGTTTTACATTTTTCTTCCACTTGTTTTTGAATGATACCATCTCATGATTTATATGTATTATTTGCTTGTCTTTCCATATTTTAAGGAACACTTTTATCTCTTTTTTGTGCTCTTGGTTTATGGAAGTAATTGCTCCATTGAGTTTTAAAAATTTCCATGGTAGTATGTTTGTTCATGTTCTCCATGGCAACACTTTTCTGGTGAATGTTCATCTACTATTTATTTTTTCTCTCTCTCTCCTTTTTTACTGCAGTATCATTATTGCATCAATCCTATGTTAACTCCGTTTTGATTCTTAACTTATCTTTGAATGAAGAGCTTTCTTCCTGGACCAACTGTTTGCATGAGGTGCTGGTGTTGGGGGATGGGGCTCAGTCATGTTCTAGGTGACCAGGAATTCTCCTATGGAGATATCAGTGTGAGTAAGATCTTTTAAGCCTTACTTCTCTCTAGCTAACTGGCAATGACAGCTTCAGATGAGCTTCTAAGCTCTCTCCTCTATCTCACTTCATGGATAAGCTGCTTCCTGCAAATATGACTTTCTGTATGGTTCATCATTCCACCTTACCCTCTCTGTTTCCATTTTACGTCAAAACAGTTTCCTTGTGTTTTGTGGCCTGAATTTATAGATCTTTGCCAGCTTTGTCAAAAGTAAAGTTTGTTTCTTATTCCCCTTGTTGCTGTTAGGTGATTTTTCAAGAGAAGT
>NW_007797233.1:0-1357 GCF_000696425.1 Galeopterus variegatus | reverse complement strand
CAGTTCATTGTGTTGTCTAACTGCATCTTCTTGTATCTCATTGAGTTTCCTTAAGATTTTTGCTTGGAATTCCTTTTCAGTCATTTCAGAGGTTTCCTGCTCTATGGGATCTGGTTCTTGAGAGTTAATGTATTCCTTTGGTGGACTCATATTTTCTTTTCTTTTTTCTTTTTTTTTGTATTTCTAGTATCTCTACATTGATGTGTGGTCATATGGTAGAGCAGGTGCTCCTTATATTACTCTGCTTCACTGGACTCTGCTGGTGACCCTCCTTGTGTCAGTTTGGTCAAGTGGTCAGTGGTCTGCCTGCACAGCAGCAGTGGATGCTGTAGCTGCTGCTGTGGTAGCAGGCTGCCACTGCGGAGGCGGTAGTTATGGTGGTGGCTTTGGCAGGCTGACTGCGTGGCAGAGGTGGCTGCAGTCACAATGGGCTGCTGGCACGATGATGGTGGCTGCCTGGTGGTGCAGGTGGTAACAGCAACTGCAGCAGTGCCAGTTGCAGCAGCAAGAGCAGCCACTCTCTTGGCTATGGTGTCCACAGCAGCAGCCCACATAGCTACAGTGTCTGCAGTGGCAGTGGGGTTACTTCACTGTGGAGGCAGTGGCAGTGGGGGCTGCAACTGCCTCTCTGGCATCTACAGTGTTCTTGGCAGCAGTGGGGTTACTTTATGGGGGTAGCAACAGTGTCAGTGGCTGCAACTGCCTCTCTCATGTCTGCCATGTCCCTGGCAGCAGCAGAGTTAACTTGTGGTGATGGCAGTGGTGGTGGTGGTTGCAGCCACCTCTCTTGGATCTGTGAAATCTGCCACTGCAGCAATAGGCCACCTGCAGAACTGCTGCTCTGTGGGGAGCTACTCTGCGATGGGTGATGATTCTGGGACTGGACAATAGCTCTGGTGAGTATAGTGGAGGTGGTGGTGGATCTTTTCAATCTTTTTCGGTGGGATGAACATGCCCTGGGTACCTCTAGTCTACTATCTTCCCTTACCCTTTTTTTGGGCTTTTTAAATGATGAGTTTTGAGAGTTCTTTATATTTTCTAGATACAAATCCTTTGTCAGATGTGATTTGCAAATATTTTCTCCCAGTGTGTAATTTGTCTTTTTAATCCTTAATAGGGTCTTTGGCTGAGCAAAAGTTTTTAATTTTTATAAAATCTAGCTTAACAGTTTTTCCTTTTTATCTGCTTTGTTTTGAATGAGCTTGGAGTTTGTTGAACTTTTTGGATCTGTGGGTTTATAGTTTTCATCATATATAGAAAAATTTCCACTGTTATTTCTTTAAATATTTTTTTCTGTCCTCCTTTTATATGTCTATTAGAATGTTTGATATTGTCCCACAGGTCACTGATGCTCTGT
>NW_007797232.1:0-1357 GCF_000696425.1 Galeopterus variegatus | reverse complement strand
GGACCATTAGACCCTTCCAGATAAGCCTCAATGATTATAGTTTGTTTTAAAATAATTTGTTATATTTTTTGACAATTACTGTGAGATCCAAAACAATCATAAATATTGATTTGTACCCTCTAAAAAGTTTGTCATAAATTTGTCTTGATTGAAAAGATATACTTTACATTCACATAGTAGATACTTCCAATATTTTTGGTTACCATGATTGGACATACAGAAATTTTGTCATATTTTGTAAGCTTGGAGGAAAAAAAAAAAAAGACTTGAAGCATCATGTGTAAGAATTATCATTTATAAATGACATCATCTTTTATATCTCACTCAAAGGATTTATTCAAAGACTTTATATGTAGCTCAGGTTGAAAAATAATAAATCTAAAGTAGAATATCTTGTTGAATAGAAGGAATTTATAACACTTTTGTCATGACTGTGATAGTTAAAATAGAGTAGATTTTTAAGTTACTTTAAAAAAAAGCACTGGGTATATTTGTGAATGTAAGACCTCAGTGACTTTGGAAGAAATCAAGGATTGTATTTCATGGTAAAAATTTTATTGGGAAAACTTGCTCAAAATTCAGCAAGACATGCTAATTCTTGTATACTTTTAACTATAATCCTAGTTTTATATTTATTTGAGAATTATAAAATATATTCATTTCAATGGCTAATTGTGCATGTGTTGGTGTGTGTATTTTGACTCAATACCATACAAATATGAGGGGTCTTCAAAAAGTTCATGGAAAGATTCATATTTCCTTTTAATTCAATTTTCCACTAACTTTTTGAAATATCCTTATACACTTACAAAATAATTATCTCCTCCCACTGTTAGGATCTCCCTCTTCTTTGTTTTCAAAGTGTTTTGCTCATGCCCTTGTTCTTAAAATTACTCGTTGATGTAATTACGAGTATTTGTCTGCACCCTCGATTTCTCCCTTTCTATTTCATAAGCTCAGTCATTCATTAAAACATACAACAGTGTTTGTTACATATTTATCTTATACAGAAACTCTGGGAATAATAGAAACTAGAAACTTTTGTATCTGGAGTTTTGAAAATATATCTGATCAGCTAGATTGCTTAAAATGGAAATCCATTTACATCTTATTTCATTTTATTCCCATATTTTTCTCATACTGACTAGTTTTGAAAAGCAAAATCTTAGGCACACACTTTTACGTGGATGAACCATTGTTAGCCAGTGTAACAGTGATTTATGGCTGTCAAGACTTAACAGCAGCACATTCTCAGCATTAATTTCACTCTGCCGTGTGCTAGAGTGAAGTGTCTCTTTTTTCTCTAGATATTAAGATTTATGAGGGTAATGACATGGTCATGTATTCATCTTCATAT
>NW_007797231.1:0-1357 GCF_000696425.1 Galeopterus variegatus | reverse complement strand
ACCAGCAAAGCTATCTTTCAGAAACAAAGGAGAAATAAAGTTTTTCCCAGACAAGCAAACACCGAGGAAAATCATCACCACCAGAATGACCATACGAGAAGTCTTTAAGGGAGTCCTGCATCTGGAAGTGAAAGGACAAAAACTACCATCATGAAAACATGAAAAAGAATAAAACTCACTGAGAGAGCAGATATACAAATAAGAAAGAGAAAGAATTCATCATATTTTATCACTACAGAAACTAACAAACTGCAAAGAAAAGCAATGAAAGAGGAAAAACAGAACAAAGGAAATACAAAATAATTATAAAACTGTAAACAAAATGACAGGAATAAGCTCATACATTTCAATAACAACCTTGAATGTAACCAAATTAAATTATCCATCTGAAAGATTTAGATTAAATGAATCCATAAAATACAACACCCAACTATATGCTGATAACATGCAACTCACTTAAACTCTAAAGATATACAGATATTAAAAATGAAGGGACAGAAAGAGATATCCCATGAAAATAAAAATCAAAGACAAGCAGTAATAGCTATAGTTATGTCAAATAAAATAAATTTTAACTAAAAAGTATAAAAAGAGCTGGCCAGTTACCTCACTCAGTAGAGAAGGGTGCTGATAACACCAAGGTCAAGTTTTTGAATCCACATTTATCCCCCTACTTTCATCATTGGGCAGGCCATCTAGACAGAAAATCAGCAAAGAAACTTTGGATTTATACTGCACTGTAGATGAAATGGACTTAACAGACATGTACAGAATATTCCATCCAAGAGTTCCAAAGTACACTTTCTTCAAAATCAGCACATGGAACATTATCCAGAATAAAACACATGTTAGACCACAAGAAAAGTCTCAACGAATTTTTTAAAATCAAAATTATATCAAGTATTATTTCAGACCACAACAGAATAAAACTAGAAATCAGTAATAAGAAGAACTTTGACAAGTACACAAACTCATTGAAATTAAACAACATGATCCTAAAAGTCAAATGGTTCAATGGAGAAATTAACAAGAAAATAAGAAATTTATTCTTAAATAAAAATAGAAACACATTATAACAAAATCTATGGAATACTACAAAAGCAGAATAGAGAGGGAAGTTTATAGCAATAAATACTGATACCAAAAAAGTAAAAAAAGTTTTAAGTAAGCAACTTAATTTTGCACCACAAAGAGCTAGAAAAGCAAGAGCAAATGAATCCCAAAATTAACAGATGGAAAAAAAATAATAAAGATCAAGAAGAACTAAATGAAATTGACACCAAAGAAAAAAATCCAAAATATTGACAAAATGAAAAGTTGGCTATTTGAGAAGATAAACAAATTAACAAACAATTAG
>NW_007797230.1:0-1357 GCF_000696425.1 Galeopterus variegatus | reverse complement strand
GCTGTAAAATGGGACTAATATAAACTAAGTTGTAAGGTTACTATAAGGATTAGAAATAATATGTGTAAGTGCATGACAGAGTGCCTCACACACATTAGGTCATCAGTGGGGACAGCTGTCATCATTGTTTTTATCATTATTTAGCATCTCATTGGAAAGTGTTCAAGTGGTTTGCCTAGGTTTCAAGGAAGAATATGGATAGCCTGCACATTAGAAAGCAGTGTTCCAGGCTATTCAAGCTTTTGCCTCTGCTATTTAAGCAGTAGCCTTTGGTATGCTAGTGTTAACTGGTTAGTAGCTATTTAAAGCACCTTGCTAGTGAGGTCACAATAATAGGTCTAATCCCTTTGCACCAGTTAATTGTTGCATGGCTATGAATAAATGCTTCACACCAGCCCCAACACCTCACCGTGGGTCCCATTAGTTAGACAGCAGGGTGGAAGAGCCTGGGTGAATCTGCAAAAACCATCACCACAAAAGAAACACAACTCGAGTGCAGGCAGTGCTGACAGGGTGGCGACACTGACTTCCTTTAGGAGGACCAGCCATTTCAGCTCTTTTTAAGTAACAAAGAACTCAAACCAGAAGTGTCCTCAAAGCTAACTGATAACTACTGAGGGCGGAAATCGGTCATCAGTATAATAAAAATAAAAATTTTTTTCTGTGTGTGGATATTCTCCATCCTTTCCTCCCAATTCTAATCTCGATACAACAGCCAAAGGATCTTTTTAAGGTGTAAACTCAGATTGTAAATTCCTCAACCTAAAGCTATCTTTCCATTTCACAGAGTCAAAGCCACAGCCCTTAACATGGCCTCAAGGCTCCGGCAGCCTGGTCCTGTCCCCTTTCTCTGCTACACACACACTGGCTTCTTGCTGGTCCTCACAACACGCCAGGTGGGCTCAGGGCCTTTGCACTCGCTGTTCCCTTGCCTGGAAAGCTCTTCCCCCAGATATCTGCATTGCCAGTTCCCTGTCTAGCTCTCTGCTCAAATGCTACCTTCAAAGGATGGCCTTCCCTGCTCCCTGGGTCTAAAGTACAGCATGCCCCCTCCCCATCCTCTTCCCTGCTTTGTTTTTCTCTATCTGACATACTATCTATAATATTTCCTGTCTCTCTTTCCCTAATAGTATGCAATCTAGGAAGGTGGGATTTTGTCTTTTTCTAACTGCTGCCTCCCTAGTGTTCAGACAGTCTGAGAGTAGGTGCTCAGTAAATATTTGTAAGATGAAATGGGTATCTCTAAAATCTTTGTATCTCTGTGAATTAACTGTGCAGTGCAAGTTAATTTATTCACTAACCTAGGAGTGCATTTTGCAGCAAACTCACGCAGGCTGATGCTCCAGGAAGCCATGCT
>NW_007797229.1:0-1357 GCF_000696425.1 Galeopterus variegatus | reverse complement strand
TCTCTAAAAGTCTTTGCTGATATCCTTTTCTATTTAGATATTAAGAGATTGTTCTTTTTCTTACCTCATCTTAATAGCAGATCAGTGAATTAATATTATAATAGTCCTGGTCTCAATTAGATTAATATGACTTCTGATTTTTAATGAAATTAGTGTTCCTGTAGTACAGTGATTCTCAAGGTGTGGACCCTAGGACAAGCCACACCACTTGGAAATGCAAATTCGGGCTCCACCCCCCACCTACTGAATCAGACACTTTGGAGGCGGGGCCTAACCGCCTGTATTTTAACAAGTGCTCCAGATCATTCCAATGCACACTACAGTTTGAGAACAACTACTATAGTAGATCAAGTGTGTTGGCAAATAATAATTTGGATATCATTTCTACTCTATTAGATATTTTTATCTTTGATATTAGATTATATTAGAAGAGTAAATTCAGTGTAATTTATTTCTATCAGTAATGGAATGCATATTTTAAAATCATCATGGGACGCCTAGCATAAAATACAATGACGAACAATATGTTGCTTGTCCTTGCCTTCAAAGACCTTCCAATTGATTACGTAACTTTTAATACAAGTATATAATGATTCTTATACTGCTTTCCTCAAGTGTACTTCAAGACTGACTGTACAGAAGCTATTACTGTCTATAAAATTATAGGTGGGTGTTTTTTTCCACCTCCTTTGCTTTTCTATTGTAATTTTGTATAGTAAAAAAAAAAAGAAAATACTGCTTTGTGATAATTTGTGTTGGGTTTTCTTTTAATTTTTATGTAACAAATTCTTAAAAACATTGTCTGAAATCAAAGTAAAAAGGTACATGTCCAGGGAAGAAACAAGGCATTGCTTGTGTTCAGCAGGGACCTCGAGCACACAACCGTGAGACCCAGGGTGCTGAATATCCCAGTCACCCGACATGTGTAGGTGACAATTCTATGATTGCCATTCCCCGTCTTCCCCTTGAAGACATTCTCAAACTCATCTTCATGGTCTGTCTGGGATTAGTGAATGGAGTCGTTTTAGGAAAATGAAATTAAGCTTAGTTTAGAAAAGTAGAATGCCTAGCATAAAGTAAGTGCTCTAAAATAAGTTAAATGTTTTTAAAAGGAAGAATTAGAGTGGCCTTGGGACACCTGTATATAACCCACAGAGGCTGGCAAGTTTAAGAAAATACAATCTTTATAAAGTGGCATAAGAATACCCGGAGGTGAAGCTGAGGAGTAAACAGACAAAACAGGCTAGCAAATTCATTTAATTTAAATTAGGGGGAGGAACCAGTAGGGAGAAGGGGAGGGGGAGTGGGGCCTGAGTAGGAGCTGCAGCGGAATATGATGTGCCACATATTCATTTTA
>NW_007797228.1:0-1357 GCF_000696425.1 Galeopterus variegatus | reverse complement strand
GGACCATTAGACCCTTCCAGATAAGCCTCAATGATTATAGTTTGTTTTAAAATAATTTGTTTTATTTTTTGACAATTACTGTGAGATCCAAAACAATCATAAATATTGACTTGTACCCTCTAAAAGGTTTGTTATAAATTTGTCTTGATTGAAAAGATATATTTTACATTCACATAGTAGATACTTCCAATATTTTTGGTTACCATGATTGAACATACAGAAATTTTGTCATATTTTGTAAGCTTGGAAAAAAAAAAAAAAAGACTTGAAGCATCATGTGTAAGATTATCATCTATAAATGATATCATCTTTTATATCTCACTCAAAGGATTTATTCAAAGACTTTATATGTAGCTCAGGTTGAAAAATAATAAATCTAAATTAGAATATCTTGTTGAATAGAAGGACTTTATAACACTTTTGTCATGACTGTGATATTTAAAAATAGAGTAGATTTTTAAGTTACTTAAAAAAAAAAATGCTGGATATATTTGTGAATGTAAGACCTCAGTGACTTTGGAAGAAATCAAGGATTGTATTTCATGGTAAAAATTTTATTGGGAAAACTTGCTCAAAATTCAGCAAGACATGCTAATTCCTGTATACTTTTAACTATAATCCTAGTTTTATATTTATTAGAGAATTATAAAATATATTCATTTCAATGGCTAATTGTGCATGTGTTGGTGTGTGTATTTTGACTCAATACCATACAAATATGAAGGGTCTTCAAAAAGTTCATGGAAAGATTCATATTTCCTTTTAATTCAATTTTCCACTAACTTTTTGAAATATCCTTATACACTTATAAAATAATTATCTCCTCCCACTGTTAGGATTTTCCCTCTTCTTTGTTTTCAAAGTGTTTTGCTCATGCCCTTGTTCTTAAAATTACTCGTTAATGTAATTACGAGTATTTGTCTGCACCCTCGATTTCTCTCTTTCTATTTCATAAGCTCAGTCATTCATTAAAACATACAACAGTGTTTGTTACATATTTATCTTATACAGAAACTCTAGGAATAATAGAAACTAGAAACTTTTGTATCTGGAGTTTTGAAAATATATCTGATCAGCTAGATTGCTTAAAATGGAAATCCATTTACATCTTATTTCATTTTATTCCCATATTTTTCTCATACTGACTAGTTTTGAAAAGCAAAATCTTAGGCACACACTTTTACGTGGATGAACCATTGTTAGCCAGTGTAACAGGGATTTATGGCTGTCAAGACTTAACAGCAGCACATTCTCAGCATTAATTTCACTCTGCCGTGTGCTAGAGTGAAGTGTCTCTTTTTCTCTAGATATTAAGATTTATGAGGGTAATGACATGGTCATGTATTCATCTTCATAT
>NW_007797227.1:0-1357 GCF_000696425.1 Galeopterus variegatus | reverse complement strand
AAAATCATTTTGTCTCTCTGTGTCATATACAGGGTGACTCCCTCAGGACTACCTTCTAGTGAATGAATTCTCCCCTCAACTAGAAACAGTTAAGAATTTATCCTGTCATGTAACTTTTATTTCAACGACCATAATTTATACTTTTCAGGCATAATTCGTCCTTTTCCGCAGCTTCTTCCTCTTGTTTGATTTCTGCCTGATTAACAATTTCTTGTTCTTTTTAATGGACATGATGGCTTCTTTTATCTTCTTTAATGTACTTCATTTTAAAGTCTTGGTCTGATATTTCTGTGAATTCAGTTTCATACCAGAGTAAATTTGTTTTCAAATTCTTTCTTTATTGGCTGAAGTTTTTCTTTATGCATTTAAAAATTTTTATTTCTGTGCTCATTTGGAATGGGGGGAATTTTAATTTATTTGTTTCTCTCCAGTGGTTTTGCAGTTTCTTTCATCCACTTGTCTGGGTTTTTAATCCAGAGCTAGGCTTGACAAAGGTAGTCGTAGGGATTCCCACCTCAGGGTGTGTCCCGCAAGGACATATGTTGGACTCCTAACTCTGGTACTTGTGACTGTGACCCTACTTGGAAATAGTTTCTTTGCGGATGTAGTCAAGTTAAGATGAGGTCATACTGGATTGGAGTGGCCTGAAACCAGTGATGGATGTCTTTGTAAGAGAGAGGAGAGGGAGATTTAGACACAGAGTCCCACTCACGGGAGAAGATGGTTATGTGAAGACTGAGGCAGAAATTGGAGTGATGGAACGAAGGGAAGCCCGAGGCCACCAGAAGGTGGAAGAGTCAAGGTAAGATTCCTCCCTAAAGTCCTCAGAGGAAGTATGGCCCTGCCAACATTGATTTTGGCAGTCCAGCCTCCAGAACTGTGAGAGAATAAATTTCTGTTGTTTTAAGTCACCTAGTTTGTGATACTTTGTTATGTCAGCCCTAAGCAGCTAATACAGGGTGATCCTGGGGATATTGCTGATCTATTACAGAGAGAGAGGCTGGCTCGAGTTGGTGCCGGTTGCACATGCCTCTCTAGATTTTCATCTATTGAGAGGACTTATTCCAGACAAGGGTTGGCCTGAGCTATTTTTATTTTTGTGTCTCCTCTGGAGGTAAGGAGCTGGGAGAAGCCACTCCAGCCCTTGGCTTCAAGTTCTGAACCCGGCTGATGACCACTCTCTGTACCCTGAAGGAGGCACCTACTTGTTTTGGCCACTTTTGAATGCAGTACCCAGTAGTCCTGAGACTTCAGTCTTGTCTATCATTTTATGTGTCCGTCCCATCTTTAGTTCACAAATGCGTCTATCTTGTTTTGAACAACCTATGGTTTATTTTTATTTTTTTAAAAGATGACC
>NW_007797226.1:0-1357 GCF_000696425.1 Galeopterus variegatus | reverse complement strand
GTAAAACAAACATTCTTTAAAGACATTAGAGAACAACCAAGCCTGCTAGGTCCTGAAAGTCCAAGATTCTATAGAGAAGGAAAATTGGATATCTACATGGAAAAAAAGAGTTTTTATCTCCATGAAGGAGTTAAGAATATAGCACCCCAAAATATGTCATGCTGGCATATTGACTATTTTAAGTAAAGGACACTTGAAAAATATCAAAGATCACTCTGACCTTCATTCTGTTTCTTAAAAACAGGAGATGAAATTCTCATGTAAAAAATACACTCCCTATACCAAAGGGAAAGTAACATTCTTATAATCAAGGACAGAAAATTGAGGCCAAGGGAAATGTGTACAAACAGCCCTTATGTTAGTCACTTCTCTGCCCAATTAACTACTCTAGCTCAAACACCTTTGCTTTATCGCATTTTCACAGGTTGCTATTCTTTGTCCAACTTAGTATATAAGTTTTTGATTCTTACTGCTTCTTTGAATTTTTATTACCTTATGACGCCTTATATGCCATGTAAAGCTTTCGTGAAGGTACCTGAAAAAGTTCATGGAATGATTTGTATTATCTTTCAATTTTATTTTTCCATGAACTTTTTGAGGTACCCTTATGTTTTAAAAAGTTGTGTGCATTTCTCCAATTGATCTGTTTTATGTGAATTTAATTCTCAGATTCAGCCAGGAAAATCCCAAAAAGGTAGAGATAACATTTTGCCTTCCCTACATCTACATAAAGCCACAAAAACAAACTATCACTTCTACTGTAGGTCTAAATATGCAGATTTAATCATGTGTAAAAGATAATACAGGTTGTATAAGAAAATATTTGTGAGTGTTAATTTGATGCATCAACATGAATGGGCTAAGGGAGGATCAGATAGCTGATAAAGCATTATTTCTGGGTGTGTCTGTGAGGGTGTCTAGGGAAGAGATTGGCATTTGAATTGGTAGATTGAGTAAAGAAGATCTGCCCTCACCAATGTGGATGAACAGCATCCAATTTGTTGAAGGCCCAAATAGAACAAAGGACAGAGGAAGGGTGAATTCTCCCTCTTTCTTCTTGAAGTGGCACATCAATCTTCTTCTGCTCTTGGACATGGAAATTCTGATGTTGGGCCTTCAGACTCCAGGATGTACCCTAACAAACCCCCTCCACCCCCAACTCCCCCACCCCATCACCAGGTTCTCAGGTCTTACAGTGGAGTTACAACACCAGCTTTCCTTTTCTCCAGTTTGAAACAGCAGACTGTGGGACTCCTCAATCTCTGTAAACAGGTGAGCTAATTCCCGCAATAAATTTCTCTCTCTCTCTCTCACATATGTTTATATACACATACACATAGACACACACACATATATC
>NW_007797225.1:0-1357 GCF_000696425.1 Galeopterus variegatus | reverse complement strand
CTCCACCCCATCCCTGTCCCAGACCTGCCCCGTCCCAGGTGACTGTCGGCTTTCCTTGACTGCATTCTAGGAAGCAGGCAACGGTCCCTGCACACATTTGCACGTAAAGAGACCAAGGCAGAGACCCCAGGCACCAGGCACTGGACACCCACAGAGGTGTGGCATGTGGCTTTGTCCTTATTTTTCTAGTCTGAACCCCTAAGAAGAGCTTGGGAAATTTAAGAACCTGTGTACTCTGCTTAGATGCAGAAGATGTGTGTTCTATCTCTGCCATCTCTTGGGATCATCCCGCCGAGGACCTCACTCTACAGGTTTGTGACATTACCTACTTCTCCTCCCCAAAACAATGGCATTAGGGGGATTGCTTCTGATTCATCCCTGACCAATACAAAGGTGAACTCTGAAAGGAACATCTATGTTTTTCTTTGAGGTCAAAACTAAAGTATCTGTAAATCAAAGCTAAAGCTTGGAGGTTGTTTTTCCAGAAAATTCAAGCACAGTATTCACTTTTAAACACTCCACATCCCTGAATAAGAATGGCTGACTGCCCGACGTTCGCACGGGTCTCCAAATGTCGGTGGTTAATCATCTCCCTGCCCTTTCGCTTTTAAGGGACACCGTGTGGACCTCAGGTGTGCTTCTGGTCTTCAGGTGACATCTTGCTCCTAGAATTCTATTTGAGACAATAGTCCCCTCCTTTTTAATACTGCTGCTTATAATTAACTATTATACTAGAAATAGACTCATAAAATTAATGAAACCCGTGAATAAAGGTGAAGACATGGGGTGGGAAGGAGAGGAGGTTAGAGTGGAAATAGGCCTGTTGTTTTTGACAGTAAGAATGTTTTTGATAAAGAAATGTTGAGAAGGAATTTTCTCTATTCACACACCTTAAAAAAAGAGGAAATTGGCTTAAATCAAAACAAAGCAAAACAAAACAAAGAAACAGTGTCAGTTTCACATCCGGAAACACTTGAAGGGAAAATTAAAATAAGAACTGGCCCTTGAGGACGTGTCAGCGCCAGGCTGGGAGCGTGGAGCGTGCGTCACCCTGAAGTCCTGCTCCCTGGAGTCCTGGGAGTCGCAGAGGCGGGAGGGTGGCAGATGGCCCGGGCCTTGAATGCGTGCGACAGGTCTGAGGCTGCGACAGGGTGCCGGAGCAGCGCCCTTGCATGAAGGCTGGTGAGGACTAAAGCCTCACTTGCGAATAAAGCCGGCACTTCCTCGTGATGTATTATTTACCCAGCTTCAGGTTAGTTTTTATCGCATTTCACATACTCTAAAGGGGCAGCCTTCCCAACATCTAAAGTGGACGAATGCTTAAAAATTGAATAGTTTAATATTTCCACCACCTGTC
>NW_007797224.1:0-1357 GCF_000696425.1 Galeopterus variegatus | reverse complement strand
GCCATAGAAATCAACCAAAATAGTTGTGAAATTCAGCCAAAAGGTGATTCTCTAGTTTCCTAAAGAAAGAATCAGACAGTGTTAGGGGAATTTGTATATCTGATTAAGGGTAAGTTGTCAAGTACTAAAATCAGAATACTAACTCACTATGCACCTAAGTAGCTTACGTCTGTATACCCCCCTACGCCAGGGCTACAACAAGGGTTGTCAACCCCCTCCCCAGTACACGCTCCTAATTACTTCAAGACCAGAACCTAGAATGCTAAGATATCTCATGGGTCACATTCTTCTGCTGGTAGAGGATAAGCTGACTAACAAAAAAACATTTCTAATTATTTAACATACTCCTGCAAATAACACACCAAAGCAACAACATTATGCAAATAATTTCTTAGGTTATTTGCCTAATCTTGGCCAAAAACATGGTCAAAGTATCTCAATCTCCAATCCTGGCTAGGAGGTGAGCTTTACCCTAAACACATTCCATCAATCCCACGGAGCATCCAGTCGCTTAGCTGCATGTGTGGCAGATTCAAGTCTCACCACAGCCCTTAAATCACTTGCTCAACCTCTTGCTCCATTTCTTCGTGTGTGGAGTTAGAGCAATGTACCAACATATTCAGCAGTCGTGAGCTTTGACAAACCACAGAACATTAAATTAGATTAAATGCTCTTAGATTAAAGCTCCTGACAAAGGTGCTAGAAGGTGGGGTAACATCATTGAAGCTCCTACCCTCAACCACGTTGTATTCCCGTGGCGTAGCAAGTTAGTGAAATATTAGCTTGTGTTTGTTTTTCCTATACATTGTTCTTCTCAATTTCAAGGAACTAGCCAAACCCTTGGCATTTCCTTGAGTTAAGCGCTTTTACAGGGTGGGGGCGAACAGGATAAATTTGAAGCTCCTTCAGTCTTTTATGAAAATTAATACCGTCATAGAGACTGTGGCAGATGTTCTCAAGAAGAGATAGATGTGTTTGGGGGACAAGAAGAAGGGAAGAGAGATTTCCTCCATATGTCAGTGGGCCAAAAGAGAGTGGGAAACCATAAACAGGTGTGTGGCAGTACCTCCTAGGGAGCACTGTCCAACACAGTAGTTACTGTCCACATGTGGTTTTTAAATTAAGGGTCAGCCTGTAGCTCACTCGAGCGAGTGTGGCGCTGATAACACCAAGGCCATGGGTTCAGATCCCTATATAGGGATGGCCGGTTATCTCACTTTGGAGAGCGTGGTACTGACAACACCAAGTCAAGGGTTAAGATCTTCTTACCGGCCATCTTTTAATTAAAAAAAAAATAACTAACTAAATAAATAAATTTCAAATTAATTAAAATTAAATGTAATTTAAAATTCAGTTC
>NW_007797223.1:0-1358 GCF_000696425.1 Galeopterus variegatus | reverse complement strand
CTGTAAGCAATAAATTTCATTTTCTTTATAAATTAGCCAGTTCCATGTATTTTGTTATAAGCAACAGAAACAGACTAGTAAATACAGTGGACTAAGCGTTGCTTAAAGGTGCCCTAATTCCAAGTGGAAGAACTGGTAATAGTGATGTAACCATTTTTGAGGGTAAGGAAAGAGAGGTTGATGGAAGTGAATTAAATCCTCTCCCATCATAGAAAGGCAAGGGACAAAGCTGATAAATCAAAAATGGTATAAGGTTATTGTTGAGAGATATAAGGATAGCATAAATAGAAATGATTCAAGTAGCATCTAGGATATTGGATTGTGCTTGAGGCAGGAGATAATCCATTCTCTCTCTTTCACATACACATGCACACACACAAATCTGATTTTAACATATACATTAATTCTACTTATAAAAGTTTAAAAATAAAAAGAGGAAGAAGGATGTACAAATGGTTGCCCATTCAAAATAATTTAAAGAAAAAATAATTTTTAAAAATTTAAAAGAAAGAAAGAAGCTGTGTGCTTAAAGGCACTCAGCTTTTAAGAAAACAGCTATTTTGAATGATTCATTCCTTGAGTATGTAAGAATACCAACCTCTTACTCCACCCTTTTTCTTTATACAGTCACTAACAATTGGATTCCTGTACCTTGACTGCAGTTTAAAGAGTGACTAATCAAAAAGAAAAAGAGAAAAGAGAAAAAAAAATGTAACTAATCAACCAATCACTGAGTGTATCACCATTTTTTATGATATCAGGCTTCCCCACCCCCCACCCCTATCCTCCACTCCTAGAATAACAACTCTAAAATATCTGTTGCCTAACTTACAATGTTGTGCATTATTCTATATGCAGGGTGTCCAATATGGATTCCATAAGAACTTCAAAATGTACCCTGGTAGTATAGCACCCTCTGCACCAGGATTCAGAGGATTGATACTTTTCCCGTTGGCCGGAACACTTACCCCACAGTTAGTCTGCATTCCAAGTGTCTGTATTCATTTCCTGCATACAAATTACCACAACTTTAGCAGCTTACAACACCACCCACTTACTCTCTTACAATTTCTGAAGATCAGAAGTCTGGGCACAGCATAACTGGGTGTTCTGTTCAGGGTCTCATTAGGCTAAAATCAAGGTGTTGGTTGGGTGATAGTCCCATCTGGAGCTTGAGGTCCTCTTCCAAGCTCATCAAGGTTGTTGACAGAATTCACTTCCTTTCAGTTGTAAGAGGGAGGTCGTTGTTTGCATTCTGGCTGTTGGCAGGGGATCATCCTCAGCTCCTAAAGGCCATCCTTGGGTTTTAACCATTTGGCCTCCCCATTGGCAGTTCACCACATGGCTGTTTGCTTGCT
>NW_007797222.1:0-1358 GCF_000696425.1 Galeopterus variegatus | reverse complement strand
CAGAGGCCCCACAGAGCTAGCTGGCCCTCTTCCTGCCATGTGAAGACATGGCAAACAGGCAGTGATCTGAAACCGGAAGAGGGCCCTCACCAGGACCGACCATGCTGGGACCCTCATCTATGACCATGATCTCCAGGACCTGGCTGAGCAGCAAGAACCAAACAAGGACCAGAGTTCAAGGAGGGAGAGAAGCAGGCCTGAGGTCACACAGAAAGCAGACACGGCTGCTGCCCAGACATGGCTGGCGCTGTCCCCTGCCCTGTCCCTCTGCTGTACAGAACGAGGTTTCCCCACACCCGCACTTCCCCTTGCCAACTGCAGGAAGTGGTAGCATCCTCAGAGGTGCTGCCCCAAGAGCTCCTTCACTCATCGCCTCAGCACATGTCCATCATCCGATGTGCCCAGAAACCAATGAATGATTTGGAAAATAAGACAAGCCAGTTCCTCAGCTCACAGTTTAAACCCAAAAAAATTCCAGATGGTTTCAAGGGCTAAATAGTTTTATACAAAATAAAACATTAAATCAATCCAAAAGAAAACAGCTACCAAACACAAAAGCATTGTTAAACACACACAGGAAAAGAGATTTGGCAGCATATTTTTTCAAAGCTTTTGTTAATCAAAATGCAACCCAGACAAAATTAAAAAGCCAAAGATAAAAACATATTTGGAACATATATGACAATGGCTGCTATCCTTAATATGTAAAGCACTCTTACAAATGTATTTTAAAAAACATTCAAACATAATCAGAAGTAAAGCCAGGATGTGAGCTGGAAAGGCTCATGACCCGTCAGTACATGAGAAACAAACTGCAGAAAAACCACAGAAGCCAGTTAGGAGCAGGAGATGCAGGACCTGGCCTTCAGGTTAGTGGAGCTGGACAACTTGGAAAACAGGGAGGGGGTGGTGCAATGGGACCCTAGCCTCAGATGTTGCTTGTGGGGGTACAAAGCAGCACAAGCCCCTGGCAAAATGATTGGGCAGAGAGACCCCCCCCACCCCATACCCCAAGAGTTCTGCTGTAAGGAGTCCAGACAGAAGTAATCAGACAGAAGTAATCAGAAGCCAGAAGTATTGCAAAACAAAGGACAAGACACTAGAAACAGCCTAAATAGTCAATAAAACAGAAATAATTAAACTGTGTAACATATCCATATATGTAGCAACTTTAGCGTTTACAAACACTATGTGGAGAACTGCCCAGAAGATAGAGCAAAATGAAAACAAGGCAAGCAGAAAGTGAATCACACAGTTACCCCACAACAAGCACTAGGAACTTGGGTCCCTGGCCAATGGGGGGTACATTTCTCCACCACTCTGGAGAAATACTGGGCTATTTCTGATAAGCATGCATT
>NW_007797221.1:0-1358 GCF_000696425.1 Galeopterus variegatus | reverse complement strand
GTCCCACCAACAGTGCAAAAGTGTTCATCTTTCTCTGCATCCTTGCCAGCATTTGTCATTCGTTGAATTTTTGTTAATAGCCAGTCTAAATGGGGTGAGATGATATTTTCAAAGTTGTTTTGATTTGCATATCTCTGATGCTGAGTGATATTGACCATTTTTTCATGTACCTTATGGCCATTTGTATGTCTTTTCCTAAGAAATATCTATACAGTTCCTTCGCTCATTTTCAAATCAAATTCTTAGTTTTTACTTTTTACTGTTAAGTTGTTGGAATTCCTTGTATACTCTGTGTATCCTTTGTCAGATTTACAGTTTTCAAATATTTTCTCCCACTCTGTAGGTTTTCTTTTCACTTTGCTTATTGTTTTCTTTTCTGAGCATAAGCTTTTTAGTTTGATACAATCCCATTTATTTGTTTATTTATTTATTTATTTTTTGGTTGCCTGTGTATTGAGGTCTTATTCACAAAGTCTTTGCCCAGCTCTATATTCTAGAGTGTTTCCTCTATGTTTTCTTCCAGAAGTTTTATAATTTCAGTTCTTATATTTAAGCCTTTATTCCATTTTGAGTTGAGTTGATATATGGCGAGCAGGACTGGTCTAGTTTCATTCTTCTACATATGGATGTCCAGTTTTCTGAGCACTATTTATTGAAGAAGCTGTCCTTTCCCCAATGTATGTTCTTGGTGCCTTTGTGAAATATCAGTTGGCAGTAAGTACATGGATTGATTTTTGGGTTTTCTTTTCTTTTTTTTTCCATTTATCTAGTCATCTTTAATTAATTAATTTTAAAAAATTTTATTAATATACAGTGTAGTTGATTTTTGTGTCCCTTTACCAGTTCCTACCCCCCCTCCCTCTCTCCTTCCCACCCATCAACATCTTATCTGTTCACTTGTCTTACGAGTCAGGCACAGAAAAAGAAATACCACATGTTCTCACTTATTTGTGGGAGCTAAAAATAAATAAATTAATTCACTCACATACATACACACACACAAACAAACAAACAAACAAGAAAACCGGGCGGGGGGAGAGGAAGATATAACAACTACAATTTTTTTGAAGTTCTTACAACAAGCAAATGGAAAGGACATGCTTGGGTGGGAGAGGGGAGAGGGAGGGAGGTTTTGGTGATGGGACATAATAATCAACTACAACGTATATTGACAAAATAAAAAGTAAAAAAAAAATTANGGGAGGGGGGAGAGGGAGGAGGGAGGGAGGTTTTGGTGATGGGACATAATAATCAACTACAACGTATATTGACAAAATAAAAAGTAAAAAAAAAATTTAAAAAAAATAAATAAATACAGATTTTTGGGTTTTCTATTCTGTTTCATTGGTCTGTGTGTC
>NW_007797220.1:0-1358 GCF_000696425.1 Galeopterus variegatus | reverse complement strand
TGATGGGATTAGTGCTCTTATAAGAAGAGACACCAGAGAGCTTGCTGTCTCTCCCTGACACATGCAGGAAGAAGAGGTCACGTAAGCCTGAGCACACAGCAAGATGGTGGCCTCGTCAGAGGCCTCAGAATGTAAGTATCTTGTTGGAACATTGATCTTAGACTTCCCAGCCTCCAGAACTGTGAAAAATAATTTCTGTTGTTTAAGCCACCCAGTCTATGGTATTTTGTCAGCTCCAGCTGACTAAGACAATTCCATTTCCATAAAACTATATAATGCAAGCTAATCTATATTGACAGAAAGCAGGCCAGTGGTTCCTGCAGGGAGCAGGGCAACAGGAGGGGTGCAGGACAGAGCGATTGCAAAGGAGCATGAGGAAACTTTGGGGGTTACAGATATGTTCATTATTTTATTGTAATGATAGTTTCACATGTATAAATGGTCCCCGACTTACGATGGTTTGATTTAAGATTTTTCGACTTTACAATGGTGTGAAATCAATATGCATTCAGTAGAAATCATATCTTTAGTACCCATACAACCATTCTGTTTTTCACTTTCAGTATAGTATTCAATAAATTACATGAGATATTAAAAAATATCTTTATTGTAAAATAGGCTTTGTGTTAGATGATTTTGCTCAACTGTACGCTAAGCTATGATGTACAGTACATTAGGTGTATTAAATGCACTTCGACTTAAGATATTTTCAACTTATGATGGGTTTATTGGGACAAAACCCCATCATAAATCAAGGAATATCTATGTATGTCAAATTATCAAATTGTACACTTTAAATGTGTGTAATTTATTTTATCAAGTATACTTCGACAACACTATTAAAATTCTACAACTGAGGTACTCTAACTGTTATTAGCAACATAGTTCACAATAGATTAAGATACCACTGTTTAAAAAATAAAACTGCTCCTAAGCAGATAAAGAGCATTTAATCCGTATATTTGGAATTAGGAATGCTTTGTGATGGAGAGACCAAAATGTGCTGAAACCATTACGTTCCCTGTCATTCAAAGTTGTGTTCCTGTCATTTGTCTCTCGGGGATACAGGACCACTCTGTAACTACATGATGACAATAAAATAACTTTATATTTTAGATAACACTTTGCAAAGCCTTTTGTTTAATCCTAACATTCACCCTGGAAGTAAACAATATTATTCCTATTCTACAGACAGGAACAAGGTTCAAGGAGGATAAGTCAGTTGCCCGAGTCCCCATCACTTAAGTAGCAGGTGAGAGGTTGCATCCCAGCCTACCTGATCCTCAATCTGCTCCCATCACTCCCTGCTTCTCATTCACCCGGGGGCCTCTCTGAACTAGAAATAAGCAAAATTTTGG
>NW_007797219.1:0-1358 GCF_000696425.1 Galeopterus variegatus | reverse complement strand
GTATCAGCTCAAGCTGGCAATTCTAGTCTTTTGAGGTCAGCAGACAGTATTAATAGACAGGTGGTTAGTACTGCAGCTGTGTTAATGTGAAGCTTAAGCCCACTGGTTTGAAAAAAAAAAATAGAAAAATGTATGTGAAACTTTCCATAAATCCTCATGGTGTGAGCTTTTACTAAGGTTTTCAAAGCTGACTTCCTCCTTTACCCTGCTCTCATTCCAACTTTTTTTTTATTATTATTAATGTCCTAAAAATTGCAGGAATCATTGTTAAACTTTTATAAATGTTTCTTTTACTTTTTAAAGACATTCAAGTAGTGGTGCCTTTTGAAATATCATCGATACAAAGTTCCCTTTGGGGGACCACAAAGTTAAAAAAAAATTACATTCTTTTCCCTAGGGTAATAAAATGCTTTATCATTCACTTTCTAAATTCCTTAATTTGGTTTCCAAGAAGTAATCATTTTCTGTGCATTGTAAAATATCTGACAAGAACCTATTTATTTTAAAGCTGTCAGAATAGTTCTCAATATTCCTAAAGAGTTTATGTTTTGAAGGTTTCTTTCAATGAATGTTTCAAAACTTGTGTTTCTTTTTGGAAAACAGAGATAGCAACTGTCAATAGAATGTGCTTGACTTTTTATTATTACAGATTAGTTTTAAACCCCAAACCATCTCCATTTAACTTTTAAAGACAATTTGATATTATAAAAGGGAAAACAAACAGATAAGGGAAGAATGTATTTCTATACCAAAAAGTAATTTTTACCTTTTTAAAATTATATTCTCTTTATGGATTTCAGGTGACTCAAACAGAAGCCAGCAAAGAAACAATGGAACAAAGAATGGGCTTTGGACCTAAGAGCAATTGACTGCTTTACAGTGTGCTAGCTTCATATACTTGAGCATGACACCTGACTTTTGTGAGTCTTCGTTTCAAACAGCAGAGTATAGGTGTAGCACCTATTTTATATGGTTAATTTAAAAAGAAACTTTAATATGTTAACATGTTGGTGCATATGGTGATCTCAATAAATGTGTTTGCATTCCAGTTCCCTTAACACAACAGGTCTGAATCATGAATGCACATCAGAATCACATACTGAACTTTTGTAAATATAAATTATGTCAGCCCTACTGCCCAAAATTCTGATTAAATTACATTGGACTAGATCCTAGGAATGCATAATTTGTAAAGCTCCTCAGGTGATTCCAATGAGTGGCCAAGGTTCAGTATCTGTACAAAACCATCAGTCCTCAATCATGAGCTTCAGAGATACCTGTGGAGACAAAGTTTACGTGCCTGGTCTTTAACCTTGAAAGACTGATTCAATAGAATGGGACAAACTACAGTGGGAGTT
>NW_007797218.1:0-1358 GCF_000696425.1 Galeopterus variegatus | reverse complement strand
TATTAAGTGAAACAAGTCAGGCACAGAAAGAGAAATATCACATGTTGTCACTTATTCGTGGGAGCTAAAAATAAATAAATAAATATACAAATAACTGGGTGTGGGGTGGGAGGGAATAAGACACAACAATCACAATTCCTTAAAGTTGATATGACAAGGACACAGAAAGGTGGATGCTGGGAAGGAGGGGGGAGAGGGAGGGGGAGGGAGGTTTTGGTAATGGGCCCCAATAATCAACCACATTGTATATTGAAAAAAAATAAAATAAAATAAAATAAAATAAAGACTGCTGCCTTTATGTGTGTGTGTTTTACTTCAATCAAAAAGTAAAAGGGCCCAAATGTGTATCCTTTTAAAGAAATATGAACAAAGAAGTCAGAATCATCAAATTTTATTTATTTATTTTTAATAAAATAAAAAGTGTGATATGTACATCGGAAAGAGCTAAGAATCAAGATACCTGCTAGGGAAAAAAGAAGGAAACAATAAGAGGATATCTCTTTCCACAAAGCCCATTCCAGAGTGACAGAACCAGCATCTGCTCTACAATGATAGTGGGGACATGAACACACCTCTCAGTGCTGGACAGATCATCCAGGTAAAAAAATCAACAGAGTATCCATTCCTCTTTCAGAGGGAGAGATGAAATCTAGGGTTATCAGAGTTGGGAGGGGGAAGGGAGATGGGGATGGGGAAATATTGGACTAGGGGCATAAAGAGTAAGTATGATTTGTAATAATATAGATGCTAGGAATATTGATTTGCTCAACATACATCAATGTTGAACCGCCAAAATACGTATAATCAATTAATGATTCAATAAAATAAATAAATAAATAAAAACAAAAATAAATTTATCCCACTTAGGCAGCATGGACTGTATCTTTATTGGTTTTCCTTCAAATAAAAAAGACATTTAGGTCATTTTGCTCAAAGGAGAGCTCCCACCCTCCTGTTGACTCTTTCCACACTGCTGCAACCACCACTGGACTTGCATACTGTCCCTTGTGGAGGACCTTCCCCTGCACGTATGAGATATAAGATAAGGTCTATTCTTGCTCTGACCTACTCAGTTCAAGGTCTCAAATTGAGGTTCCCTGCTCAGCTCCAGGGGCTGCTGATGCTCTGGATCCCTGGTAAGGGCAGAGGGGAGATGAGGGAGGAAAATGGGGTGGGAGAGTGAGCTCCGGGGCTCACTGCTTCCCATGTGTCTTCTGTCCATGTGTGAAATGTGCACGACTCATCCTCCCGGATGGGTCATGTGATATTTAGATCTGTGAGAGTGAGCAAGAGTCCAGAAGGTGCAAGGACCTGTGTTCTGCGAAAGACTCTAACATCGAAAGAGGGGGGGGGGGGGG
>NW_007797217.1:0-1358 GCF_000696425.1 Galeopterus variegatus | reverse complement strand
AACTTTTTGATATAATAGCTGGAATTCATTCTTTTGGAGAATATCCATTAGAAACAAAATAGATGACTTAAAAAATAAGTATCTCTCATTATGGGAAAAAATGTAAATAATTCATGGATAATTTCACATCAGTGTATTGCTGATTTCTAATTAAATCCAATTAGAATCAATTCATTTTATCACATGCAGTTTGCTTCTGTACCATCTTTATTTCAAAGTATTTTTGTGTTTATAATTCTAAAACTCCATGGGCTATAAAGATGCATATTCTGAAACCTGTAAGACTGGCATTTAGATTGTTTTTGGTAATACAAAAGAGCAAGGCAAAAGGATGTTTTTTCCCTTGAGCTGATGAGTGTTATGTATGAAGAATGGACAAGTATTAATGGTCCTGTCAGTAACTCTATAGTTATGTCTTTGAAGCAGGCATTCCTGGGCAGGGATATTTTATGTTTGCTTTTTTTTATTGATAACAGTTTTCTTAAGACTGGGTTGCTAATACTCCCTAAAGCATGCTAGTTTGTTGAGCAATACAGTTTGACAAATGCTTATTAGTAAAAGCTATACTCTTAAGATTCACTTGACTAAACTGTCTCATTGATTGTCACTAATTATCATGTTTATTCACAAACAAGTTTCTATGTTCTCTTGTCACTTCAGCAATTTAGATATTGATTGGATCCATTTGGACGTGTAATATCCAAATTGAGGCTGTCTCGAAAACTTGTCAAAAGGTACAAAAGATTATACTGACAGTCAAAAGAACAGAAAAAAACAGCATTATATTTAAGTAGTTAATCATTTCTGGAGAAGAAAATACAGAAGTTTCAATAGAAACAAGCTAGAATATAAGGCAGTTGCCAGTGGAAGGCATTGGAAAGTATTATTGAGATTTCAAATAGCCACACTGGTGGTCAGTTACTAGTATTTTTTCAAACTTACTTCACTTCAGAACAAAAAACATTCTACACCTGCCAGGCCTAAGGCATGGGGTTACAGGCCCTGTGAACGTGAGCTTTTAGCAAGAACCTGACTTCTGGCAATAAACATTTATCAAAAGGCATTGCTCACCACTGTGACGGGATGGAAAAAACAGTGGACAAAAGTCTCAAATCCCATGTCACAAAATATTTTTCTGTCACTTAACTGTGCTGTTAGTGGGACCTTAGGCAAAATATTAACTGAGTTTTATCCTGCCAAATATACCATTGAATGTAAGATGCCTCGTTACATTATGTGCCACTAAGAAAGAGAAAACAGTAACAAATCATGGCACACTGTCAACTGTAAGATATAATTTCATTTCTGAGATGTCAAAAGGTACTTTTTTAAAAGTAACTTAAAATCAAAGAAATACT
>NW_007797216.1:0-1358 GCF_000696425.1 Galeopterus variegatus | reverse complement strand
AGAGCCCAAAATTGTTTATACTATTTGCTTATTATCTTTTAAAATGTTTGTTTTATGTAAAGCATGTGCAACATATTTAAATATGCTTAATTATGAACAACAAGGATTAAACACTCGTGCTCTTGCCACCCAGCTTAATAACAGAATTTTGCAGTCTCTTTGGCATCCTTCATTGTCTTAACAGTTGTAACACTTTCTCTCATCACACTTATCTTTGCTGCTCTTCCTGTCACGCACAAAATTGCAACTGGATATTGTGTTTGTCACCTCATTGCTTTTCCTCACTTTACATACTATTTACTTACTGTTAAAATTCATATTTTCATGTGTTGAATATCAAATTTTTCATAAATGGTAACTTACTGTTTTCCATTTATTAATTTACTTTTTATGAATTTGACATTTATTCATGTGGATGTACACGGTTTGCAGTTTAAGTTTTTGTTATTATATGGTTTTTGATTATATGAATTTTTATTAAAAAAATCATTTCTAATGCATTAACCTACTGTTGGACATTTGCTGCCCACAGCTCACATGATTTTGCTTTTTTAAAATTTATTTATTTATTTATTGGTTATGAATATTCATATAAAACTGACTGTCACCACTTGTGCCCATGAAAATTTTGCTTTTAAAACATTGCTGTTATGCCATTATGGAAACCAGTATGGAGGTTCCTCAAACAACTACAGATAGAGCTACCATATGATCCAGCAATCCCACTACAGGGTATATATCCAAAGGAATGGAAATCATCATGTCAAAGGGACACCTGCACTCCCATGTTCACTACAGCTCTATTTACAATAGCCAAGATATGGAACCAACCTGTTTCCATCAGCAGACAACTAGATAAGGAAAATGTGGAATATATACACAATGGAATACTACTCAGCCATAAAAAAGAATGAATTTCTGCCATTTACAGCAACGTGGATGAGTCTGGAGAAAGTTATGTTAAGTGAAATAAGCCAGACAAAGGAAGAGAAGTACTGCATGTTCTCACTCATAACTGGCTGCTAGGAAGAAAAGAAGAGGGAGAGAGGAAGGGAGGGAAGGAGGGAAGAAGGAAGAGAGGGAGAGAGGAAGGGAGGGAAGGAGGGGAGAAGGAAGGAATGAAGGAAAGAAAGAAAAAAAGGATTACAACAATACATTGAACTTTCAGGAGAGATTAAACTTAAGGATACTAGAGATGGGGGGTAGGGAGGGAGGGGTTTTGAAAAGTGATAGGTCGGGCAAAGGGTATAAAGAAATATCACAATTCATAAGAAAGAATATGCTAATAAAAAATTTAAAAAATTGCTATTATGAGTTTTCATAATGCAATAATCTTTCAGGAAAGATTTTTCAAGATT
>NW_007797215.1:0-1358 GCF_000696425.1 Galeopterus variegatus | reverse complement strand
TTCAACTTCCATAGCACACTTTCTCATTTTTTACATTAGTCTTGCAAAATCAATGGTTGGACGACCCAACAACCCTCATTCTGTAACCTCCTCATCACAGAGAACTTTATCCATTCTTATGTTTGGACAGAATGCAAGCTAGCATTTTAAATCACAAGAGACTTGATCTACATGCCTAGTGATTCTTTGATATTTTTCTAGTCATATTTAGCACACACCCCATGGAAACTATGTCAAACATCAACATTTTTTTTATACTCCAATGCTATTTTTTTCACCTGTCATTTTCTGCACCCAGTCTCTCCCTCTCCCTCTGCTCTTCTTCTCTCTGATACACACACATATCAGTGTGTAGTTGTAATTCCATCACACGCTTCATTAAAACCACAAGTTCAACTGTATCTACTATGGATTTTTTACAAAGCTACAATAATATTAACATACTTAATAAAGTTAATAATAATTTGGTTCCTTCTTATTACTAGTTTATATTTAAATTTCTTTTTAATTTCAAATTTCTTTTACTATATCAAAAATTCCTTATTAGGCTATTCTTTTGACTTAAGATCCTAACAAAAAAATGCATATTACATTTGTTTTTTAGATCTCTTGTCTACTTTTAACTGAGAGACCTTTCTTTCCTGCCACTGACATATGACATGCTCCTTCAACATGTATACTCAAATCTTTAAAAAAGAAATGTATTGTAAACTGTAATCTCAAATATTTTTCTGTTCTACTATTTTAGCTTTGCTTGACAGCCACCCCTGTTATATGCACTACAGCAGATTGACAGCCACTCCTGTTATATGCATATTGAGTCTCTGTGCCTGACTCCTATATCGTTTTCTCTTTAATCTTTTTGTAATCTCTTTCTTTCTTTTGTCTTACTATTTCATTTCACATCATATAGTTTCTATAGATTGTTTTTCATTTGTTTTGCCAGTTTGCTATTTAACACTTTCTAATTAAGGGTTTTTTTTTTTTGTTTGTTTGTTTGTTTTTTTTTTTTACTTTTTAAGCCAATTTATTTTATAAATTGAAGATAAGATTTATGCCTACCTGATTACTTGTTAAGAGATTTTTGTATGCCTTCCACTGATATCCTCCAAATGCAAAATAATACCATCTCCTGTGAAATTATATAGTAAATCTTTCCAACTTTCTGTCAAGTTATACTATGTCTTTTCTTGTCATCTTTACTAGACTAAACATTATCAAGTAAAAACTGCCCGCTATATGTTTTTTAAAATGTTTTTTAATGTTTTTTAAAATTTAAATTTATCAATATATAATTTAGTTGATTTTTGTGTCCCTTTACCAATTCCTCCATTTCTTCCCTTCCTCTTCCCCCTCCT
>NW_007797214.1:0-1358 GCF_000696425.1 Galeopterus variegatus | reverse complement strand
ATTAATTATACCTAGATTAGTTATTTTTTGCTTCCTTTTTGGTGATGCCCTTTATCAGGTTGAGAAAATCCCCTTCACTATTCCTAATTTGCTAAGAGTTTTCACCAGGTAAGAATATTGCATATAGTCAAATACTTTTTCTTTATCTGTTGAGATGATTATGTAGTCTTTTTTTTTTTTCCTCTATTTCTTTTAGTTTGTTAAGTTGGTGATTAATTTTCTTGATGTTAAACAAAATTTACATTCCTGGGATAAAACCCACCAGTCATGATGTATTATCCCTTTAGCATATTGTTGGATTCAATTTACTAAGATTTTTGCTATGAATTTTTGTATTTATATTCAATGGGACAATGATACAAAATTTTCTTTTTTAGTAATACCCATTTTTTGTTTTGGTATCAGTGTAACACTGGCCTCATAGAATGAGTTAAGAAGAATTCTCTCTTCAACTTTTGGGAAAAGTTTGTGTTTTTATTCTCATTTCACTCAGAATAATTTCTAATTTTCCTTTTGAGTTGTTCTTTGACCAATGAGTCATTTAAAAATATGTTATTTAATATTCATATATTGGGGGATTTTTAGATCTTTCTGTTACTGATTTATTATTTAATTTCATTGTAAACAGAAAATATACTTCAAATCCTTTAAAGTTTATTGAGAATTGTTTTTCGGTCCAGAGCACGGTCTATATTGGTAAGTGTTTTATATTCATTTGAAAAGAATGGGTATTCTGTTGTTGAGTGTTCTGTAAATGTCAATTAGGTCAAGTTGGTTGATAGTAATTTTCAGTGTCTTTCTCTATCCTGGTTGGTTTTATGTCTACTTGTTCTATTAATTGTTAAGAAATGGTATTAAAATTTCTGACCATAATTGAAGATTTGTTTATTTCTCCTTGAAGGTATGTCAGTCTGGGCTTCATATATTTTGCAGTTCTCTTTTATGTGTGCAACTCTTTAGGATTTTTATGTCCTCTTGATGAATTAGCCCTTTGTCATTATGACATGACCCTCTTGTTCTCTTGCAACATTCTTTGCTCTGAAATCTATTTTGTTTAAAATTAATATAGTCACTTCCACTATCTTACAATTAGTGCTTACTTGATATATCTTTTTCTAATCCACTATTTTAACTTATCTGTGTAGGTAGCATAAAGTTTGATCATGCTTTTTCTTAATGAGTCTGACAATCTCTCTTTTTTGGAAAGTTTAGACCATTTGCACATAATGTAATTATTGATATGGTTGTGTTTGAATCAACTATCTTGCTGTTTATTCTCTATTCATCCCATCTGTTCTTTGTTGTTCCTTTCTTTTCTTCCTTTTAAATAATTACAGATTCACAGGAAGTTGCAAAGA
>NW_007797213.1:0-1358 GCF_000696425.1 Galeopterus variegatus | reverse complement strand
CTCAACATACAAAAATTTATCAATGTAGTATACCACATTGACAGAATGAAAAACAGAAATCATACAGAATTCTCAATTAATTCAGAAAAAGCATTTGACAACATTTAACACACTTTCATGACAAAAACACTCAACAAACTAGGAATAGAATAGAACGACTTTAACATAATAAAAACTCTATATGAAAAACACACAGTGAACATTACACTGAATTGTGGAAGACTAAAATTTTTTCCTGTATGTTCCGGAACAACAAGGATGCCCACTCTCACCTCTTTTATTTACCTTAGACTGGAAGTACTACCTAGAGCAATTAGGCAAGAAGTAATAAAAAGTATGTAAATTTGAAAAGAAGTAAAATTATCTCTGGTCACAAATAATAGGATCTTATATGTAAAAAAACCCTAAATATTTCACACACACACAAAAACAATCTGTTAGATCTAATAAATATATTCATTACAGTAGCAGGAAACAAAGTCAACACACAAAAATCAGTTGTGTTTCTATACAGTAACAATGACCAATATAAAAAGGAAATTAAGAAAAAAAAATCATTTAAAATAGCATGAAAAAAATTCAAAATAAACCTGATCAAGGAGATGAAAGACTTGCACAACAAAAACTTAAAAATACTGCTAAACAATATCAAAGAAGACACAAATAAATGGAAAGACATCCCATATTCATAGATTGTAAGACAATATTGTTAAGCATACTACCCAAAGCAATCCACATACCCAATACAATCCATATCAAATGGCAAGTGACATTTTCCACAAAAATAGAAAATTTTTTTCTAAATTTCATATGGAATCTCAAGGAACCCTAACAAATGGTCAATGAATATATGAAAAGATGCTCAATATCACTAATCATCACAGAAATGTAAATGAAAAACCTCAATGAGATATCACCTCACACCTATTGAAATGGCTACTATCGAAAAAAGTAAAAAACCCAGAAAATAACAAGTGTTGGTGGGAATGTGAATAAATTGAAACTATTATGTTCTGTTGATGAGATTTTGCAACTCTCTAACTGCAACAGAAAACACTATGGAGGTTCCTCAAAAATTAAAAATAGTATTACTGTATTATCCAGCACACCCACTTTTGGAAACATAGCTAAAAGAATTGAAAGCATGATCTAGAAGAGATAAATGAACACCCATGTTCATAAAAGCACAGTTCACAATTGTGAAGAGGTGGAAGTAATCCAAAGTTCAATCCAAGTCACCAGTGGATGAATGGATAAACAACATGTGGTATATACATAAAATAGAATATCACACAGCTTTAGAAAGAAAAGAAATCCTATCACATGCTACAACATAAGTGAATTTAGAAAACATTAAG
>NW_007797212.1:0-1358 GCF_000696425.1 Galeopterus variegatus | reverse complement strand
AATTGTTCTCAACTTTATTATTACCTCGTCCCATGGGAAGTTTCCTATTATAATAATATATGGGATGGTTTAAGTTTTTGTCATTGACTCTGCAACAGGACCAATTTAAGGAATTTTATTGAAATGTAAATTTCATACTTAAAAATTTTATGTACCTGGGGCCAGCCTGGTGGCGCACTGCTATAGTGCGCCGCTTCAGAGCACGGCGGCGCTCCCGCCGAGGGTTCAGATCCCACATACAGACCGGTTCCCGCTCACTGGCTGAGCGAGGTGCGGGCGCAACACCGCGAGGAGAGGTTGCGATCCCATTGCCGGTCCTGGTCCAGTACGGGCGCGACACTGAGGGTTGCAATCCGTTGCCGGACACGAAAAAAAAAATATATTTTTTATGTACCTGGATATATGTGATTAAATAAAATGTATGAGGGAGGGAGGAGAGACATCCGGACAATTACACCATCTTTTTTTTAAAGCCATTTCTAGGCCTTCTATATGTGCAAATACACTCTCATTGTATTGATTCTTAAAACTCAAAATAAGCTGGAAGTTGAAAGGACATAACTCTTTAGTGCAATTATTTAAGGCACAAATAAGAATTCATTCTATTTCTTTTTGATCCCCCCCTCTTTGCTACTCTTTGCTGATCCACAACCAGGAATGCAGGACAGGGCATTTAACTCAAAACTTAGCCTCAGATAGTCCAGTTTCATTTCTAAGAATTTGAAGATCACTTGAAAATTAAAACATTACTTGCACTTCTACTACTGATGCAATAATTTTGGGAAATAAGAGACTCCTTGTGCAGATTCTAGGTAATGAACATAATTCAGAGCCTGTTCTAAAGCTGCATATTTTTTATTTATTTTTAGCTCCCACAAATAAGTGAGAACATGTGGTATTTCTCTCTGTGTTCCTGACTTGTCGCACCTAATACAATTTTCTCTAAGTCCATCCATGTTGTTGTAAATGGTAGTATTTCATTCTTTTTTACAGTAGAGTAGTATTCCATTGTGTAGATATAATATACCACATTTTCCTTACCCATTCATCCGATGATAGGCAGTTGGGTTGGTTCCAACTCTTGGCTTTGTAAAGAGTGCTGCAATAAACATGAGACTACAGGTATCCCTTTGGCATGATGACTTCCATTCCTCTGGGTATATTCCCAGCAGTGGAATAGCTGGGTCATATGGTAGATCTATCTGCAATTGTTTGAGGAAACTCCAAACCATTTTCCGTAAAGGCTGCACCATTCTGCAGTTCCACAAACAGTGTAGGAGGGTTCCTTTTTCTCCATAACCTTGTCAGCATTTATCATTCTCAGTCTTTTGGGTATTAGCCATCCTGACTGGAGTGAG
>NW_007797211.1:1027-1358 GCF_000696425.1 Galeopterus variegatus | reverse complement strand
TCCTAGATCGATTAGCTTGGTCTGATTAGTTTTCCTAGATCGATTAGCTTGGTCTGATTGTATTTCCTAGATCGATTAGCTTGGTCGGATTATTTCCACTAGATCGATTAGCTTGGTCTGATGAGTTTACTTAGATCGATAAGCTTTCTCTGATTAGTTTACTTAGATCGATGAGCTCGGTCGGATGAGTTTACTTAAGTCGATGAGCTCGGTCTGATGAGTATACTTATATCGATGAGCTTGGTCTGATTAGTTTACTTAGATCGATGAGCTCGGTCTTATGAGTTTAATTAGATAGATGTGCTTGGTCTGATGAGTGTACTTTGATCGA
>NW_007797211.1:0-390 GCF_000696425.1 Galeopterus variegatus | reverse complement strand
GCTTGGTCTGATGAGTTAAGTTAGATCAATGTGCTTGGTCTGATGAGTTTTCTTAGATCGATGAGCTCGGTCTGATGAGTTTCCTTAGATCGATGAGCTCGGTCTGATGAGTTAACTTAGATCAATGTGCTTGGTCTGATGAGTTTTCTTAGATCGATGAGCTCGGTCTGATGAGTGTACTTATATCGATGTGCTTGGTCTGATGAGTTTATTAGATTGATTAGGATGCTCTGAAGAGATTACTTAGATCGATGAGCTCGGTCGGATGAGTTTACTTAAGTCGATGAGCTCGGTCTGATGAGTTTACTTACATCGATGAGCTCGGTCCGATGAGTTTACTTACATCGATGAGCTCGGTCCGATGAGTTTACTTACATCGATGAGCTCGGT
>NW_007797210.1:0-1358 GCF_000696425.1 Galeopterus variegatus | reverse complement strand
ATCAGACCGAGCACATTGATCTACGTAAACTCATCACACCCAGCTCATCGATCTACGTAAACTCATCAGACCAAGCTCATTGATTTAAGTTAACTCATCAGAGAAAGCTAATCGATCTAAGTATACTCATCAGACCAAGCTCAATGTTCTAAGTAAACACATTGGACAGAGGTAATCAATCTAAGTAAACTCATCAGACCAATCTCATCGATCTAAGTAAACTCACCAGACCAAGCTCATCGATCTAAGTATACTCATCAGAGCAAGCTAATCGATCTAAGTAAACTCATCAGACCAAGCGCTTCGATTTAAATAAACTCATCCCACCAAGCTCATCGGTCCATGTAAACTCAACAGACTGAGCTCTTCGATCTAAGTAAACTCATCGGAACAATCTAATCAAACTAAATATACTCATCGGACAGAGCTAATCGATCTATGTAAACTCGTCAGACAAAGCAAATCGATCTAGGAAATATAATCAGGCCAAGCTAATTGATCTAGCAAAACTAATCAGACCAAGCCAATAAAACTGGGAAAAATAATCAGAAAAAGCTAATGGATCAAGGAAACCTAATCAGACCTGAGTAATCGATCAAGGAATACTAATAAGACAAAGTTAATCGAGCTAGGAAACCTAATCAGACCCAGCTAATCGATTTGGGAAAACTAATCAGACCCAAATAATCGATCTAGGAAAACTAATCAGACCCAGCTAATCGATCTAGGAAAACTAATCAGACCCAAATAATCGATCTAGGAAAACTAATCAGACCCAGCTAATCGATCTAGGAAAACTAATCAGACCCAACTAGTCAATCTAGGAAACCTAATCAGACCCAACTAATAGATCTAGGAAAACTAATCAGACCAAGCTAATCGCTCTAGGAAAACTAATCATACCAAGCTAATCAATCTAGGAAAACTAATCAGACCAAGCTATTCGATCTAGGAGAACTAATCACACCAAGATAATCGATCTACGTAAACTCATCAGACTGAGCTCTTCGATCTAAGTAAACTCATCGGAGCAAATTAATCGATCTAAGTAATCTCATCGGAAAGAGAAAATCGATCTAAATAAATTCGTCAGACAAAGCTCATCGATCTAAATAAACTCATCAGATAAAGCTAATCGATTTACATAAACTCATCAGACCCAGCTAATCGATCTAAGTAAACTCATCGGACAGAGCTAATTGATCTAAGTAAACTCATCAGACGAAGCTCATCGATCTAAGTAAACTCATCAGACCAAGCTCATCGATCTAAGTAAACTCATCAGACCAAGCACCGTGATCTATGTAAACTCATCAGACCGAGCACATTGATCTACGTAAACTCATCACACCCAGCTC
>NW_007797209.1:0-1358 GCF_000696425.1 Galeopterus variegatus | reverse complement strand
GTAAGTGGTACAACTGGGATCTCTCTGACCTGGTCAGGCTGGTCCTGGAGCTCTGGCTCCTAGACCCCATTAACTTTTGTTCCATATTGCCAAATGCTCTCTAGAAAACTTGAGCCAGTTTGGTGTAATATTTACAATGCATGAGAGAGGTTATTTTTGCATTCCCTTGCAGCTAGGGTTATCACTTCACCTCTCAATAGTTTGGCAATGTGATGCATGGAAAATAAAACCTCACCTTTTAAAAATGTTGCATGTTTTAGATTTCTTCTAAAACAGGATTCTTTTTACTCCTTTTCATATTGGTCATTTCTATGCCTTCTTTTATGTATTGCCTGATCATATTCTCAGTCCTTTCTTTTAGTTGATTAGCTGACTTTTTAATTGCTGTTTTCTTTATCTTTTTATTATAGAAAACTTCTAGCATATGTAAAAATAGAGAGAATTGTAGAATGACCTCAGTTACTCACCTTTAATAATGATCAACATACAGAGACTCCTGTTTCCTGTATACCTCTCACCAACCTCGTGCCAAATAATCACGTCATCATATCTATGAGTATTTCTCTATGGATCTCTAAGAGATGCTCTCTTTTCAGAAATACCCATTAATACCACTATCACACTACAGCAAAAATTGGTATTTACTAAATATCATCCTATATCTCTTCAGTATCCATAATTCCTCTATTTTGCTGTCCATGTGTAAGTTTCTTTTAATCTACAGATTCCTCTTCCATTTTCTCCCCTTTCCCTCCTTCCTTCCCTCTCTTCCCTTCCCCTTTTCTCCCCCACAATTTTTATTATTTTTGTTTTGCTGAAGAAATCAGATTGTCTTGCAGAATTCATTCCCTCTAGTCTGGATTTTGCCAGTTAATTACTGTGATGATTTTTAGTGTATTTCTCTTTCCCCTGAACTACAGCATCTGTGAATTTGTTAGATCTAAATATTTGATCAGATTCAGGTTTGACTGTTTTTGTCAAGACTCTCCATAGGTGATGCTGTCCACTTCCATCTAGAGGCACAGAATGTCTGGGTCTCTCTTGTCATGATACTGATGATGGCATTGATGATAGACATTGATAATCATTGCCCAAGTCCATCTATTGATTAGGGATTTCTACAATTGTCATTTGTTAAATCTGTTAGTCCTTTGACATTTACTAGGTGGAAAATGTAAAGAGATATTCCGTATATGAACTGCCTGGTTTCCCTGAGGTACAGTTCACATAGGAGGCAGCTAAGGGCTAGAGTCTTGCCCCTTTCAAACTACTGAGTTGGTTTCCTAGATGCCATGTGGTCTCAACATTCAGGTGTATTTGATTTGTTTAAATCCATTGTAGCTATTATCCTTATTGAT
>NW_007797208.1:1009-1358 GCF_000696425.1 Galeopterus variegatus | reverse complement strand
CGAGCTCATCGATCTATGTAAACTCATCAGACAGAGCTCATCGATCTATGTAAACTCATCAGACCAAGCTCATCGATCTAAGTAAACTCATCAGACCAAGCTCATCGATCGAAGTAAACTCATCAGACAGAGCTCATCGATGTATGTAAACTCATCAGGCCAAGCTCATTGATCTAAGTAAACTTATCAGACCAAGCTCATCGATCTAAGAAAACTCATCAGACAATTCTATTCCATCTACGTAAACTCATCATAGCAAACCCATCGATCTAAGTAAAGTCATCAGACCAAGCTCATTGATCTAAGTAAACTTATCAGACCAAGCTCATCGATCTAATAAAACTCATCA
>NW_007797208.1:0-242 GCF_000696425.1 Galeopterus variegatus | reverse complement strand
AGACCATTCTGTTCCATCTAAGTAAACTAATCTGACCAAGCTCATCGATTTAAGTAAACTCATCAGACCAAGCTAATCCATCTAAGTAAACTCATCAGACCAAGCTCATCGATCTAAGTAAACTCATTAGACCAAGCTCATCGATCTAAGAAAACTCATCAGACCATTCTATTCCATCTACGTAAACTCATCTGACCAAGCTCATTAATATAAGTAAACTCATCAGACCAAGCTAATCCATC
>NW_007797207.1:0-1358 GCF_000696425.1 Galeopterus variegatus | reverse complement strand
GTACGAGTGAAACCTGTCACTTCTTAGAAAAACATTTAATTGCCAGTGAGATTTTCCAGAAATCTATTTTCACTCTGGTACAGTGCAGTCACTGTATACACCAACATTCAAAGCGTATACAGCAACATTCAAAGTGTTTGCTATCCGTCAGGCTTGCTTTCTGAGTGATCAGAGGGGTTGATCATGATGGACATGTAAAATGAGCAAAATGTAAATATTTGTTGTTTGAACCACCAAGACTTGGGATTGATTGCTACGACAGCATCACCTAGTCTATCATAAATGATACAAAATCAGAACCAGAAGAGGACATTGCTGCAATAAAACAAAGCTAATTATGTAGCAGTGTCTGAAGGATGGGTCATCTGAAGGTGAAAAAATTCAAGAGTGGAAATCCTTGTGATTCGGTGGCCAAAAAAAAAAAAAAAAATTGGTTAAATGATCATCTGAGATAATTTGGACATCAGAATATACAGGTAAGGATTTTGTAGTGCTCAGAAAAGAGGTTGGACATCAGAATAATAGTAGCCAAGGTTAGATTCTATTAGCTGCATTTGACAAGATATTGTAATTAAGAAATACACACAAAAAGTATTTACATTTTGCAATGATAAATTTTAAAAATAAAAAAGAAATAACCTCAGTAAATAATTAGCCTATTTAAAAGCATGGATAAGAGAGTATGCAAAAAAAATTCAGAAATAAGAAAATTTTCAAGTTGGGAAAAGCAACTACTTCTTGCAGGAGGATTCAATCAAATGGGGGATCATTATACTGATTGTTAAAACCTCTGAAAGAATCAATGTAGTTCCCTGAAAACCTCTTTCATTGATGAAATTGTTTAAGAAAAGTTCTCATGGTATAATATGCCAACTAAAGCCTAATAAGTTCAAGTTATCTATGATGAAAAAAAAGGATGTCCCAAACAGAAGTGTGGCACATGGAACTCTCTGGACTCAAATTGTGAAGAAGCTAAGTTATTGAGACAGTTGTACTCTCAAAAGAACCATAACCTACACTAAAAGAGACTGTGACTGCCCAAGGTTTAAAACAGCTTTCTCTGGAAAAGAATCAGGCTGAGAATACTACTCAATGTTCGAGGAGGATGTATTTTTCCAATTTGAACTTCAGATGTGGCCAAGAATTATAATAGAGAGGGGAAAATCTGAAAGTGATGCAAAGAGCCACAAAGAATGCTAGACTAAGGGACCCATCTCACGGGGCAGAATCAGGGAATATTCAAGGAGCATTTTTTGCCACCAGTGTAGGGGTATATCAAAAAGTTTGCCCAGTGGTGATTTCAAGATTGCTATGGGTTACTATATATGTATCTAACATATCCCCCTTTCTAAATGTGG
>NW_007797206.1:5152-6510 GCF_000696425.1 Galeopterus variegatus | reverse complement strand
TTTTTTTTCCTTTTTTTTGTCTTTTTTCGTGTCTGGCAATGGATCGCAACCCTCAGTGTCACACCCGTACAGGACCGGGACCGGCAACGGGATCACAACCCTCGGTGCCGTGCCCGCACCTCGTTCAGCCAGTGAGTGGGAACCGGTCTGTATGTGGGATCCAAACCCTCGGCGGGAACGCCGCCGCGCTCTCACTGGGCTGGCCCGAAATGTTTAAATTTTCAAAAAATTAAAAAAAATATCTGATCTTTTCATCCTAATGCAGAATGCTTGATATAGGCAGTCCAGAGTATTATTCTCAGATTATATGTAGAATAATGAATAATGAAATGTAAACTGCCCACTTATCTGATCTGTGAGTTATCCAAATTCTAGTGAAAATTAAGACTGTGTATATTTTTTACTTGATTTTTGGTTTTATGGACGCTTGTAGAAGAGTATGGTTTTTAGACTCCTGAGAGTTTTGTCCACCAGTAAGGAAGGTTGTAGCAAAATGCTAAACTTATTTTGGTGTTGTATTAAATTTTATATTTTGAAAATACCATTGCTACCACCATCCCTAGATACTTTACTTTGTAGTTATTCTGAAAGATGTGTCAGTATAAAATGTAGAAATATATCATAATTGTTCTGTAATTTATTAGTTTGAAAAATAATTATTCAATTACATTCACTTGCATTACTTCTTTGAAGTTGACCCTAAAATTGTAAAGCATTTGAGTTGCCAAAGGACAAAGTTACAACAAATTTAGTTAAAGATCTCAATTGGCTTTATTGTGATTCTAAAATCCAGCAACACATCATTCCATAAAATAGAATGTGTTCCAATGAGCCTAGTAGAAGAGATTGTTTTTTTAGACAGAAAAGACTGAGGAAAGTAGAAACAAAGAACAAACTGGATTGGTCCTTTCAAAGTTTCCTTGTACTGAAGATTTAAATTGGCATATTTGGGGAATTGACTGTTATCTCTTTCTTCAGATTTCTGGGAAGGTCAGACCACAACTGAAGTGATGTGGAACTTAGCAGGGGTGACTCCATTTTTTAGTTTTAGTCTGGTCTTTTGGGGCTTACTGCAGGAATTCAATCCAAAAATTGGCTTCCTATAATTTTTATTTAATAGTTGTCTCTTATTTGCTCAGTAAACTTTCTTTCCTTACAAAATATAACTAAATACCTGATGGGCTTAGACTTCTGAGAATAAGCTGTCACAGTGGTTAACCATTTTCATCTTGAATGAAAGTCTAAAACCTTTATTCCCTGCAGTTATTTCCTTTAATAGCAGACACGCTTATATCTCTACAATGTCTTACCAAAAAGGAAAACTTAATCATATCTCAAACAGGAGAACATGATAAAAA
>NW_007797206.1:0-294 GCF_000696425.1 Galeopterus variegatus | reverse complement strand
AAACACCCCACAAATGAAAAATAAACAGAAGCTGCTGAAAAAGAGCAATAGATTAAATAAAACTCAAAGTTGTAGAAGACCAGAATTCTTTATGTAAAACAAACAAACAAAACAAGAACAACAAAAAAAAACCCCACATTTTAAAATCATCTTTTACATTTGGAATTCCCTAGAAATTTTATTCATAGAAAATATAAAGTCTCTATATGGGAAAAAAATTGATCCAAACTCTGATCTAATATGATGCAAGTTTTCTTTCAATCGGTGTTCATTATTTTGCTTAAGATATTTTTT
>NW_007797205.1:0-1359 GCF_000696425.1 Galeopterus variegatus | reverse complement strand
TGTCTCTACCCCAGATCTTTTCCTCCCAGAGGGGATCATGTAAAGTTGGTGGTGGTCTTTCGAGGTCTTTTTTAGTGAACTGACTTATAAACACGCACACGCAGAGTGTTTGCGGGTTGTGGTTTTACGTAAATAGGATCAGACTGTATTTGTTGTTTTGCAGCTTTTTTCCCCCTCCACATTTAATGTGTCTCTGGGCCTTTTCTTACCAGTACACAGAGGCTGCAGCGCAAACATGTATGCATAAGGTGCCTCCTAGTTAGTTATCAGGAGTGCAGGCCCTGCCTGAGGGGTGGCCAGTAGCTTTTACTCAACTCCAACCCTTGTTGCCAAGTGTGTCATTGGCCCGAGTTAGCCTGACCACCTGATTGTTTTTGGATGAGAACCCAGAAACCCAGATTTTCATGCGAAGTCACTCAAAGTTTACATGTTGGTAGTTAATTAAAAATTCAGAGCACACTCTTATTCTTTTTTGCATCTGCATAATATTGAAGATGTGGACATCATAATGTATCCATTTTCTATCCCTTAATATTTTGGGGCAATTTCTATCCCTTAATATTTTTGGACAATTTTATCTAGCACTTTATAATCAGGTATCTTGGTGATAAAGTAAGATTTATCTAGAAGGGAATCCTTGCTTCCCTTTTTTCTATAAACTATCCTACCTCTCTTTTAAGAGGTTGGGTGAGGGTGAGAGTGAGGTAAAAAGAAACTTCCAGATGGCAGGGCTGGGACATATCACAACAGGCTACCAGCAGGAGCTGTAGTTTTTGTATGAGAGAAGTGCTGGTAGCTCATCAGGTTCATGTGAAGGGCCAAGGATGCCCTGTGCCTGCAGATGTCATGGACTCGGGGCAAGTCATCAGGATGAGCAGTGCTGGTTCTGAAAGAATTTTGTTAAAGTGAAAAGGAAGTAAGAAGAACCAGGAAAGGGGAGAGAGGAGAAGGAACAGAGCAGGTAAGTAGGTGGAAGGTCAGAGTTGGGTTCAGCGACAGCAGGAAGGGCCTCAGGGTCCCTGGTTGGACACATGTCCTGCTGTAGATGAGGCTGGTGACAATGGCCACTGCCTTCTACCACACGCAGATGTAGTACCTGGCTCTCCACAGTGTCTCTGTTAGTCTGTACTGGTCACCTAAAATGTAGTGGTGGTGTGGCTATTTCACAGGTAAGGAGCCTGAGGCCAGAGGGGGTTAGTAATTTCTCTAAACTCTTATGGCTGGTATGAGGGGTTGGGATTTACTCTCAGCTCTGTTTGTGCAAAGCCTTATCTTGGACCAGCAGTTGATTGGCCAACGAGCCATCCTCAAGAGCCTTCCTGTTAGGTAGCAAAAGCCACTGAGAAAAATTGGCTGAAG
>NW_007797204.1:0-1359 GCF_000696425.1 Galeopterus variegatus | reverse complement strand
AACTCCTCAAATAGCTTGTTCTGATGAGGGGACCCCAGCATCGGCTCCACTCCAGAGGAGTCTCAGGCATCCTGACAATTCTATTCTCCTTGCCAGGAGTTGGTTCAGAAATAGATTTATGACTGGCCAATGAGCAATGGGGGTAGGGGTAGCTTCAGAAAAGGCTTGCTTGTGGCTAAGAAAGAAATCCAAGAATATCTGGCCTCCTTCCGCTGGATATGGTTATGTCTGCATTAGATTCCTGGGCTTGCTGCAGACACCTTTGCTGCTAAGCTGGGGATGAAGCCAACACACAGAAGAAGGCTAAGTGAAGAGGACCACGGGGAAGCTGAGCCAGAGCTCTGGCTACCATGCCTGGGTCGTCTCAACCTCTTGTTACATGAGATAATGAACATTCTTTTGAAGACATTTTGAACTGTGATTTTGTTACTGCAGTCAATCTGATATAATTGCAGACTTCTTGAGAACAGGGAATGGATATATAAATAACTACAATGCTTTACTTCACACATAATAAATGTATATAATAAAAAATATATATATAATAATAAATGATTATAACTTAAAAGAAAAAACCAACCTAACAAACAAAAAGGGCAAAGTGAGCTGTGCTGTGTAAACCACTCACTGGAATTCAAACACTTGCTTCAAAAAATAAATAAATAAGTAAAAGACTTGGAATTCAAAGACTTGGTTAAAAAAACATAAAATATCTAAATAAATGTTTAATATTGAAATAATGCAATTTTAGATATATTTATTTAAATAAGATACAGTATTAAAATGACAAAAAAACAAAGTTGGAATGTTACATATTATCTTTCTAATCATAAATGTTTTGTCATTTCTTTTAGGCTTGACTTTATTTTGTGTGTGTATATATGTTTGTTTATTTATTTATTAATATATATATTTTTTACATTTGATGATGTTGTTGAGGAGCAGTTAGGGGGAGAGGGAGAGGGGAAGGGGGAAGGAAATAAGGTGGGAGGAGGAAGGAGGTGGGGAGGGGTTGAGGCCTGTGGCACCTCCTTTATTCCTGCAGGGGAGACCAGGGGGCTTGGGGCAGTGGCTTGGTCATTGACCGTCTGGGTGCAGATGTCAGGGGGGGTGTGGCTGAAGCCCTTGCTCCCCACCACCTCAGTTTGGTTGTCCTTGCTGGGCTGGTTGTGGGTGTTGGGGGGTGTGGCCAAGGCCCCCAGGCCTCCCCCCTCCTTGACTTGGTAGCCTAGGGGACTTCCTGTCCTTCTAGGTTTTATAGGTGTTCTTCGGTGGTGTTAGACCTTTACTAGTAAATCTCAAACTTTGTCTCTGGTTGTGGGTATTTTGTTTCTTCTTTCAGTTCTGTGTTGGATTATT
>NW_007797203.1:0-1359 GCF_000696425.1 Galeopterus variegatus | reverse complement strand
TTCATTTACCAAAAAGTCAAAGCTTTAAAAGATAAAGAATAAATGACTACATCTGTATTTTTTATTTCATTTAATCCTCCAACAGGATAGTGATTTGTCCACTATCCTCATGGCTGGGAAAGGGCAGAACAGAGATGAGATCCCACGTCCACCTCCAGAGCTCCTGCCAGGGCCCCTGGGTTTAGCACCTGACCAAGACATGGATGAGAGAAGTGGCAGCAGGTGAGGGAAGGACAGTGGGCTGCTCTTGGTACCCCGACGCCTCTCCACAGAGGGCAGAAGAGTGCTAAGACAAGGGCCGGTAACCCACCTCCTCACTAGACAGACCCTAATAACAGCGACGGGCAGTGAAAAACTAAGAGACACACAGTTATTAGCTTCAACGACACAGAACATCATTTCTGTAATGAAATAAAAATAATCTCAATTTTTCAGGTGTTTTCAGCTGTGCAACTAGAGCACACTTCAGAGACAGAGTGATGGGAGAACTGTGCAAAATCACTTCTAACCACTAATATTTATTGTGTTTTTACTTTAACTCTGATACTTATGCCATAACTCACATTCTTTCAGCGCTCCAGATCTCACCTGTATTGTTAAGCTATTTTCCAGAACATTCACTTACCTTGCCACCTTCTCTTCCAACGGCAGTTTGCAAGGAAAAAGAGCACAGCCCTAAAGCCAGCAAGTCAAATGCAGGAAGAACTTTACTTCCCTACTTGTGAGTTACTACGGCAATATTTTTCAAGCTTTCTCAGTCCAGGCCTCCCTTTGGTAAGCACAAAAATAATCTCAAGCCCTCCTTTAATTTTACCTGAAGTTTCAAAATTAAATGTCAGTGAAAAATATCAATGTGATGATATTTAAAAAAAGAAAATTATAGTAACCTTAAAATATATGTTTTTAAATCACATAATTTTTTTAACACTGAGGATGCTTCCTCACCAAAAGTACAATGATAGTTACTTCATAAACAAGTGTTCTGCTGCTTGTTTTTATAGTCAGGAGTGATAGGAAAACAACTGCCTGGCAAATGTATGTAAATGAAAGAAATAAGATAGTACCTGGAAAACCATGTTTGCTTGTTTTAGTGTAAATAGGAAGAACCATAGTGATCTGTAAAGTATGTCTGACACATGAATCAAATTCCTATTCCCAAACCTCTCTTGGAGTTCTCTTTTCAAAAACATCCGTGAGAAAAGATCTCTCTCCTCACGAGCTCACCAGTGCAACTTTCTGCCAATGTCAAGAGTAGGTTGTCTGAATCCACTCAGCTGAATTGGATGAGATGTAACTTCTTAAAAAATCACTTTCAGTGGGGCTGGCCATCTCAGTTGGTTAGAGTGCATGTTACAATAC
>NW_007797202.1:0-1359 GCF_000696425.1 Galeopterus variegatus | reverse complement strand
CTTCAGACTGATGCCCTCAGGTTAGGCTGCCTGCTTAGCTTTCAACTTGGCATTCTCACTGTGACGTCTCTCCCTCACCTATCAGCTCCCAGGGGCAAGTTCTGTCCCTCCCAGGCCAACCTCAGCCCTCATGTTTGGTGAGCACTGCCACCTCCACACCATCACTGCCCTTAATATCACCCCTCACCTTGGACGTTTGTCCAGTTGCTACCCTGCCTGGAGTCTGGATCTTCAGCGTAGGCATTAGGATATCTCTCTTCTCTGACCTTCTGTAGCCTCTACCATCTCTGTCATTTGCTTTGCACTCAGCTCAGCCCCATGGAACAGCAAGTGACCTTTTGAGAATTTGTTCAGACTCCCCAACCACGGCCACTAGTCACAAAGGTCCCCACCGCTTAATCATCTCATTTTCAGCCTCTAACAGATCAGGTGCTCGGTTAGTCGCTGTAAAGGACCATGGTGGTGATGACGTTGAAGGTGATGATGCTAGGATCATCTGATGAATGAGACCTGGGTTGCACTGGGATGCACAGTCTCTCCCATTTTCCCACTCTTCTGCTTGGACCCCCCTCCAAAGAAAAGCAGACATTCTCATATGCTTATAAGCAGCAGCTAGAGAAACACCCACCTCTAATAAACACAGCACACCACAGCTCCCTGGCAACCACAGCATCTACTCTGTCGTGCTTGTCACTTTCCAATAAATGTCAAATCCCAGAAGTTACAGTAAAATCCTTAGAGACACAAAGGTTCTCTACTACACAGGGATGAATAGGCAATTATTTAGCAACACTCAGAAAACTGGGTTCCCTGATGCCCTCCTGTTTCCCAAGGGCCCAGGTTATGGTCCCTGTCATCCCGGCCCCATCTACTCCCTCTGACCTACACAAGCTCTAGTGTTCCATGTTCCTTCCCCTACCCTAATCCACCAGACACCGTCGCCCTGTTTCCTGAAGCTCATTCACTGGCTTACTCACCATGGCCTGATTTCCTTCTGACCCCACAGCACCCAAAGTTTCTACCCATTTAACAACTGGTAAGAAGAAAAAGCAGGTTATAAAACAAAACAGATAGTGTGATCTCATTTTGTTAAACATTAACAAGATGTTTGAAGTAGATATTTACATGGGGAAAACTCTGGTAGAAAATACAACAAACTATTAATAGTGATTTTTTTGTCTGTTCAAGTTTGTCAGTGAAGGATATTACTTGCATAATAATCAATGAAGCAAAAATAATTGGTGCTTACATGTTGGCTTATTTTTTGCCAGTGTTAGTAGATGTGCTACCCTGTCATCACCTGCAGATTAAGAAAAAAACAACCCTTGGGGCCGGCCCGGTGGCGCACTGGATAAGTGC
>NW_007797201.1:0-1359 GCF_000696425.1 Galeopterus variegatus | reverse complement strand
TATATATATATATATATATATATATATATATATATGCACATATGTATATGTAGGTAGAGATTTATATCACAGTTGTTTTCCATCTAATGACATATCAATAACATCTAGTGACAATAAATATATAACTTATGCAACTTAGAAGTATCTTTACATATAATCTGATAAATAGATGAATTTTGTTAAAATACACTTTGTACAAGCATCTTTATTTAACTTATTAAATATTTGTTCAATAATTCTCCTCCAAAATAATCTATATTTACAAACATTTCCAGATCAATTACTTAATATTTTATATCTGTTTGAATACATAACCTATGTTTTAGTACTTTAGTACTAAAATGCTCTAGTAACATTAAATATCAGACAGAAAGAAAACAAAAACCGATTTAGCCTGGAGGATTAAAGTAAATAATTTTAACTGAATATTGCAAAATAGATGTTCACACGTGATTCTATTATGCCTGTTGTGCTTTAATAAAATAAGTGAGAAGAGGAGGGAAGGGAAATTGGGGACAGGGTGGCAAGAGGAAGAAGGTAAACAAAATACAAGGAGGGATTTATGGTTAATTTTTAAAATGGTCTGAAATTATTCATATCTAGATTTGTTTGGTTTCTTTTCTTCTTAACATCATTAACTTGCCTGTGATTTGGCTTTTGATTATATTGATAATTGGGTTATTTTGAGGCACTGTAGAATAATAAATTAATTTGGTACAGGGTCTGAAAGTCTGTCTTCAAAGAGAAACTGTTATTTCTCTCAAAGACTGGTCCATGTGAACTGGAACATCTAAGTAATTAATCCAAGTGAAAAATTAGGGACTAAATGAAGCATGCACTATGTTTATGCTGCTTAATGTATAAGAAAGTATAGAGGCAGAACTGTGTGCATGATTTTGTTAATGAAGCTACGCTGTAGTCATAGAACTCTGTAGAACTCCTGCTCTACTATTAATTTTTGTTTTGTCTCACATCTTCAATATTTCTGAGCTTGGACAAAACTATGCAGGCATATTTCCCATGCAAAACTTTCAAAGAAAAAATATCACTATTAATATTACAGTTAAAGAATATAAATTATTTTCTTTGGAAGACTTAAATCATTGTAACAGAGATGCAGTTTCCTCTGTCGTTGGAAGACTGGATGTTTGTAAAAAAGACTTTTTAATGAATTTTTTTTTTCTTACTGACATTAATCTTACAAATGCAAATTTTAAAACAGCAGGATAACTATAAAGCAAAAATTTAGAAACCATGCTATGTATGTAGTGAATTACTCACTGCGTTGTGTTAATACTGGGGAAAATTGAGCTGAGAACCCACAGTGATGAGAACCATGCTATTAAAAAAGAATTTTAT
>NW_007797200.1:0-1359 GCF_000696425.1 Galeopterus variegatus | reverse complement strand
TTGGTTAAATTCAGGAGTAAAGCTATCTGGTCCTGAGCTTTTTTTTTTGTTGGGAGACTGCTGATTACTGTTTCAATGTCGTTGCTCATTATTGGTCTGTTTAGGTTTTCTATTTAGAAGCTATTCTAAATGTTTAGAAAAATTGTTCATGGATTCAATCTGCAAATATTTTTTAAAGACCTTGGTATGGGCTGAACTGTGTTCCCTTCAAATTTGTATGTTGAAGCCCTAACCCCCAGCACTTCAGAATCTGATGGTATTTGGAGATGGGGTTTATAAAGAGATGATTAAGATAAGGTCCTTATGGTGGGCCTCATACTTCAATATGAGTGGTGTCCTTATAACAAGAGGAGATTAGGACATAGACACATAGAAGGAAGACTATGTGAAGACACAAAGAGAAGACACCATCTCCAAGCTAAGGAGAAAGGCGTCCAAAGAAAGCAACCCCACCAACCCCTCAGACTTCTAGCCTCCAGAAGTGTAAGAAAATAAATTTTGCTTGTGTAAGCCATCCCGTCTGCTGTACTTGTTATGGAAGCCCTAGTAAACTAATATAGACCTACTGTGCTTCAGGCACTATTTCAGGAATTGAAATCTCATTGTAACAAAATTAGACTATGGCCTTTTGGAGCTTATCTTCAAAGGGCTGAATGTGCTCCTTCAGAAATTAAATACAGACTGAAAAGAGGTCTCCATCTGTTAGAGGTTTAGAGGAGAAGATGGATTCAGCAAAGCATACATAGGGAAACCAATTAATGAGTCAAAAGTCTCTGAATTAGACAGAAATGCATATGATAATTTAGTATATGCTATAGACTACATGTCAAAGTAGTGAGTATAACATGAGAAGGAACAACTGTTGGGGAAGAAAGAAAACCAGGAGAGTATAATGTTCCAGAATCCCAAGTGATAGAGTTATTGTTCAATAAGTAGTGTCAGTAGCAGCTGAGCAGTTGAGAAACTGACCTTTGGCTTAGCAATGTGGCATGATTGCTGATCTTGTCAAGATGTTTGCAGAGGAAGAGTGGCCTAAGGACTAAGGGGAGAGAATGGCAGGAGGTGTGATGGAACCCCTGGGCACCCCAGACATCAGCTGAAACACCACCCAGACAAAGAGATAGTTAAGACAGGTGGCTGGGTAACTTATTATTGTACAGGGCACTTAAAAAAGTTTGTGGAAAAATACTAAGAAAGATAATATAAATCTTTTCATGAACTCTTTGAAGACCTCCTCTTATAAACAATCAGCAGTGTTATATATACAAAACAGGCAGAAGAAATAAGAGAAAATGAATCCCAAATATATCTTCTGAAAAAGAAGAGTACTGAGCATGATAAAAACATAGTGTCTTAGTC
>NW_007797199.1:0-1359 GCF_000696425.1 Galeopterus variegatus | reverse complement strand
CAAATGATGCAATTAATATTCTTATACATATATTTGTGCACACATGTAGGCATCCTTACTAATGAGATATCTATAAGTGAAATTTCCATATCAAAGGATATATACACTTTTTATTTCTGTATTTACATTCCTACCAATGATCCAAGAGAGTGCCCTTTCCCCACATGGTTGCCAAAGTAGTGTATTCTCAAAATCTTAGACCAGCATTTAAGTACTCACTCTGTTCCCACACTTTGCATAGGTTCTCTTATTTGAGGTAGGTTTATATAGAAGAGGAAACTGGGCCTCATGGAGACCCAGGAGCTTGCCCAAGGACAGGTCTTTATCACTCTAAGTCTCCAATATTCCAATCACCATGTTGAATGCCCTCCCCCCCACAAGACTCACTGCAGACATTCCAGTGTAAGAAGAGGTTAGAGTTCCCCACAGATCCAAAAGTTCAGGACACACCAACAGCATCAGTCTTTTTTTGTTTTATTTCCAGAAGATTTGTTCATTTAGTGCTGCCCAATAATCACTTTGTCAGCCTGACTTCCCATTAAAAATTTTTTGATATCGATATAAAACCTGCCCAGAGACAAACATAACTGTGGGTTCAGTCCAGTTCACAATAACTTTCATAGTGATACAGTTTCCAGGGACACTTAGCAGTATCAAGGCAAGGACCACCTATATTCCAGACATCTTGCCCAGTTTGTCGCTGGAGAAGTAAAGACGAATTATTGCCCCTTTAAAAAAATAACTTTTATTTCTCAGTCTATCTGAGATCAAAAGCAGTAAGTCTCTTTCTTCATGTCTTTGAAATGGTCTCTGACACATATTCCCTCTGAGTTGCCAAGAGAATATGCCATGAGATGTTGCCAATTATGGTTACACTCAGCTAGCAGATGTTTAGGGGTTGGTTAAATCTTTGGAGAAATTGCCTTGGGAGACGAGGAAATAAAAGCAGAGATTACTATGAAACGTAGAGATTGCCAGCTAGTAGGAGGAGAGAGGTGGAGGGAGCGGGGAGGAGTGGAAGGTAGGGAGGGAGAGAGTGCACTTAGGAGAACAGCGGGAAGGGAAGCTTGGAAGCTTGGTTTTTCCAGCTTTAAATGCCCGCCTGGCGTCTCGCTGGTTCGCCAGGTTCGGTGAGGAGGATGTGGGCAGAGGGCGAGCCCGAGGGGCTTCAAACACTGGGCATAGTGGTGGTCGTGTGCTCTTCTCTGAAACTTTTGCACTACCTCGGGCTGATTGACTTGTCAGACGGTAAGCGAGCCCTTGAGCTTCCTTGTTTTATACAAATGTGTTTTCCGGATTCGGTTGTTGTGGAAGGAGTTTTAAAAACGCACGCACGAAACGTAGCGCGGAGACTGGAGA
>NW_007797198.1:0-1359 GCF_000696425.1 Galeopterus variegatus | reverse complement strand
ACACAGATCATTAAAACATTTTTTAATGTTTTTCTATTAATGTATTTAATATATGAATATTTTCTATTGACATATTTTCAAGTTTACTGACTCTTCTTTCTGTCATCTGCATTCTGCTCTTAATATCATCCAGTGAATGTTTCTGTTTCACATATCGTGTCATTTGGCTCTAGAATCCTCATTTTTGTGGTTTCTATTTCTCTGCATATTTTCTATCTTTTTATTCATCTCTAACATATTTACCACTACATCACTGATCAAAGTTGTAAGAGCTGCTATAATTTTTGTCTGCCAGTTCCAATACCTGATTCCAATCAAAATTTGTGTCTGTTGATTATCTTTTTCTCTTGATAATGAGTCACATTTTAATGTTTACCCCTATGTCACATAATGTTGTATTATGCTCAGAACATTGTGAATAGTATGTGGTGAAGAATCTGATTTCGCTTATGTTCCTCTAGGTGATTTTTGTTTTGTTTTAGCAGGTGATTAACTGGGTTGGAATCAAATGAAAATCTTTGACTTTTGGAGTGCAACCCAAATCTCAGTTCAGTTATTTTATCCTTAATTCAGTTGCTTGCTGTCACCTGTGCAGGTGTGGTTCAGGGAAGAGTTTATACAAGAATTTCAAGTCCCCCCTTGCAGGCTCTCTTCTTTTGGAGAGTCCTCCCTTACTTTCCAGTAGCTATAGTTGTTCTCTGCTTCTTTGCCACCTGAGTTTTCTGTGGGAGTTTTATCTACCCCCTCAGTGTCCCAACTATGACCTGCCCTCAGGCTAAAGCCCTAAAAAAAAAGAAATTCTCATTGCACTGTTCCTTTCGTCCACATGTTGATTCAGTTCCCGGATCTACCTGTGTCTCTTCACTGGAGAGTAGTTTGGAAGGGAGAAAATGTGAAAGTAGAAAGCATTAATTTAAAAGTCCAGCAAAGACAGTTTGATGCCTAGGAATAGGGTAATAGAAACGGAGATAAAAAGCAGTAGACAAATGTGGTATCTTTTCTTGAGTTAGAAACAAGACTTTGATTCTACCCAAGAGGACCTGAGAGCACTAAAGTCCAAATAAAGTAGTAACATTTAGTGAATACCTTTCTGTTTCTCATTGTCTCTTCCCTGTCCTCCCACCTGATACTGCAGCCCTTAAAAGGTCAAAACCTTCAGCTAGTGAAGGGGAGAGTTGAGGCAGAGTGAGAAAGAGAGAAGAAACCAATCAGACCCCTCTTCCCCTCTTTCTTAACTCAGGTTTCCAGTCCAGGTTTAAACTTGAAGTGGAAAAGCTTTAAATTGGGTAAAATGTCCAAGGAAGGCCTCTCTGAGGAAATGACATTGGACTTGATCTGAATGAAGGGCGTGGTTCTATT
>NW_007797197.1:0-1359 GCF_000696425.1 Galeopterus variegatus | reverse complement strand
TGAGTCTTTTCATTAAACTGCACCCCATGCAATTCTATATTCCTGACCAGTCTCCTCTGAGCGGTCCTAAGCTGATTGGGGGTCAGATCAGCTGTCCTTGCTGGGCCCCAGTGTTCTCCTGGTGGGTCATCTCCCCCACTGCCTGTGCTGCAAATACTTCCCATGGGATGGGCCGTGCCCCAGTCCCTTGTGATGACTCACCAGCCTCTGAGTTGCTCCTTTTTTTCAGTTGTGGCTCCTCGCTCCTATGTGGGTCCACAGAACCCTATTAGTGGTATTGCTGTCCTGGGGGTCACCAAGTCCCTCTTTTCCCCCTGCCACCTCTAAGCAACTCCATCTGAAGGGCACGGCTGCAGCTTTTGCCAACTCCTGCTCTGTGCACTCAGCAGCTCCAGCTGGGGCTCAAAATGGTCAGAGCTACTTTTTATCTCTCTCGCAGTGGCTTCTCCTGCCTTCATGTACTCTGTAGGTCTCTCCTCCTTTTCCCTTGAGCTCTACTGGCCCCAGCTTGGCTGTTGTTGCTTTTTTATAGTTGTAAAATTGGTTGATTTGTGAGAGAGAGTGACACTGGGGACCATCTATTCCACCATCTTGACTGGCTTTCTAATTTTAGAAGCAGCTTATAATTTTCTGCTACCTGACTTTCCTGCTGTAGCCTGGCCTCTTTTGAAGATGATCACCACCCTGAGAGCCCTGATTCCTTTCAGATTTGCTGCTTAAACCACCCCCATCCCCCCAACCCTGCCCCAAAGACAACAACAACAACAACAAATCTGCAAGCATATGGGAAGAGTCTCTTTAGGCTGAGTAGAAGACTGCTTTCTCCCTAGGGACCACACTAGGCCTGCTGCCAAGGTGACTGGAGTGCTATGTGCTCTGTGGGCTGACCTTGGATGACATGGATGCTTCTGAAGGAGTAGTCAAGAGGGGGCTCCTACACTGAAGTCTTGATATAGTCCTGTTTGCTCATAGTTCAGGCCATCATTCATCAGGTGCAAGCCAGAGTCCTGGTTCAGACTGTCACTGATGCCTGAAATTCCACCATTAGGGAGTCATTCCTTTGGGTTCAGGGATTGTTCCCTGTTAAAATGGAAATATCCCCTGCAGTCGCTTCTCCTCCACCCTCTGCATCCCAGGGTTACTGAACACAGCTCCATGGCAACACCCTTCCCGTAAAAAGGATTTTAGAAGAAGGTAATAATTTTTGTTTTGGCATATCAAGGTGGGAATGCATGGCCCACAGATGGAAATCTAGGTTTTTTTTTTTTTTTTTCCTTTTTATCTTTTTTTTACTGACTGGTAACGGGATCGCAACCCTCGGTGTCACGCCTGTACCAGGGACCGGCAACGGGATCGCAA
>NW_007797196.1:0-1359 GCF_000696425.1 Galeopterus variegatus | reverse complement strand
TCATCCCCAGGAGAGTGGGTCTTACTATCTCCATTATATACATGTGGAGACTGAGGCTCAGAGAGGCCAAGTGACTGACCCAGGGTCCCAGAGCCTAACAGGAGGAGGGCCAGGATTCGAGCATGGCTCTGTGAGCCGGGACCATCCTGGCACTCACCCGCCTGTCCCCCTCCTCCAGGTGGCGATGGTGGAGGTGCAGCTGGACGCTGACCACGACTACCCGCCGGGGCTGCTCATTGCCTTCAGCGCCTGCACCACAGTGCTGGTGGCCGTGCACCTGTTTGCACTCATGATCAGCACCTGCATCCTGCCCAACATCGAGGCGGTGAGCAATGTGCACAACCTCAACTCGGTCAAGGAATCACCCCATGAGCGCATGCATCGCCACATCGAGCTGGCCTGGGCCTTCTCCACTGTCATCGGCACACTGCTCTTCCTGGCTGAGGTGGTGCTGCTCTGCTGGGTCAAGTTCTTGCCCCTCAAGAAGCAACCAGGCCAGCCGCGGCCCACTAGCAAGCCCCCGGCCGGTGGCGCAGCTGCCAATGTCAGCAGCAGCAGCACCAGCGGCATCACCCCAGGCCAGGCAGCTGCCATCGCCTCCACCACTATCATGGTCCCCTTTGGCCTGGTCTTCATCGTCTTTGCCGTCCACTTCTACCGCTCGCTGGTCAGCCATAAGACAGACCGACAGTTCCAGGAGCTCAACGAGCTGGCCGAGTTCGCCCGCTTGCAGGACCAGCTGGACCATAGAGGGGACCACCCCTTGACGCCCGGCAGCCACTATGCCTAAGCCCTCGCGGGTCTGGGCCCTTCAGAGCTTTGGCCTTACACCCTTTCCCATGACCTTGTCCTGCCCCAACCTCAAGGACCGCCTGTGCAGGGGGATCAGCTTCACTCTGGGGGCAGAGAGTGGAGGAAAGAGGCTTTTTGTAAAAGAAATTATTGCACTTTGAAACTTTCCTCTAAGAGAATAAGCACTTCCTGTTCTTCCAGCTCCAGATCCACCTCCTGTTAGGAGGCCATGGGGGCCAGAGTAGGGACAGATGCTGCCTTTGTCCCTCCTCCTCCCCCATGCCAGTGCCACCTGGATGCTTCCTGTCCTTTCTGTCTTGACTTCCCCGTTCAGTGGAGAGAGTGTGTGTGTGTCTGTGTGTGTGTGTGTGAACACATAAATATACTCATAAGGGACACTTTCTTCTTGTGTCTGTATTTGTTGGGACTGGGCTGTCTGGTAATATTTTTCCTGGTGCCCCATTCAGGTGAGCCTGTAAGCAAAGTTTTTTAAAAAGTTTGTTTTCGGGGCTGGCCCGTGGCTCACTCGGTAGAGTGCGGTGCTGATAACACCAAGGCCATGGGTTC
>NW_007797195.1:0-1359 GCF_000696425.1 Galeopterus variegatus | reverse complement strand
GTGGCTACCATACTAGACAGCACAGGTATAGAGTGTCTGTGTCCTCAGAGAAACTTCTACTGAACAGTGCCCATCTATAAAATGGTTTCAGTGAGAAGGCTGAGTCTGGGAGGGGTGTCACTGAAGGAACGAAAACTGAAGTGAGGGAAAGTTGTCGGGGAAAGATCCAGAAAGTGTGACTAGATTCTAAGGTATGACCCACACAATTTGTAACTTTCAGAAAATACATTTCAGGTTTTATTCTGTTTTTTTGTTTTTTTTTTAAAAGATGACTGGTAAGGGGACCTTAACCTTTGACTTAGTGTTGTCAGCACCACGCTCTCCCAAGTGAGCCACAGGCCGGCCCAGATATCAATTTTGATGAGCTTGACGCAAGAAATATTTTTTTTTAAATGACATTCTGCAGTCATAGATCTGTTAACACCAGGGCAATTCTTCCTCTAATTGCTGCAGAAACCCTAAGAGGGAAAGAGGTGGGGCATAATCACATTTTCTTTTTTTTTTTTTTAAAAGATGACCGGTAAGGGGATCTTAACCCTTGACTTGGTGTTGTCAGCACCTCGCTCAGCCAGTGAGCGAACCGGCCATCCCTATGTGGGATCCGAACCCGGGGCCTTGGTGTTATCAGCACCGCACTTTCCTGAGTGAGCCACGGGCCGGCCCATAATCACATTTTCTTTATCTGTTGAGGGGTTACCAGGTAGAACTTTCTTTCTTTCTTTTTTTTTTTTTTGGTGGCTGGCCTGTACAGGGACTGGACACCCTGGACCTCGGTGTTATCAGCACCACACTAACCGACTGAGCTAACCTGCCAGCTCAGCAGAACTATTTATTAGTTTCCAGAGCAGTCCTCTTTTAGTGGGCAATGCTAAAGATCTCTGTGAAGAATTTAGGTGTTCAACAAGTATTCTTGGGCCGGCCCCTGGCTCACTCGGGGTAGTGCGGTGCTGATAACACCAAGGCCTGGAAACAGGTAAGAACTATGGCAGGTGGGCGGAGGGGTCCTAAACAACAGGATCTGAGATGACAGGAAAGACATTCTGAAGAACGCCTTGGGAGCAACTCTCTCTGCTTCCAACCGGAGTCCTACAGTTTCCTGCAAATTGACTGACAAAAGACAAACAAAAGACAGGATTTATTTCCAGGTGCCTGAGGGGGTTCTCATTACCTGAAAACTCCAGTGACAGCCTGAAGTAAAGGTTTATACGCATCAACTTAACAAAAGGGAGGGTCTGGTGGCTTCTTTGGGAAAGTAGGGAAGGGGAGCTTTTTGATGCTAATGGTGGGTGGTCTGTGTTCTTGGCAGCCGAATTCCTAGGAAACTCCCTGGGAGGGACTAATGGGAGCTGCATGTTGGAG
>NW_007797194.1:1105-1359 GCF_000696425.1 Galeopterus variegatus | reverse complement strand
GAATGAGTGAGTGAGTGAGCAAGCGAGTGAGTGAGTGAGTGAATGAGTGAGTGAATGGGTGTGTGAATGAGTGAGTGAATGAGTGAGTGAGTGAGCGAGTGAGTGAGTGAGTGAGTGGGTGAGCGAGTGAGTGAGTGAGTGAGTGAATGAATGAGTGAGTGAGTGAGCGAGTGAGCGAGTGAATGAGTGAGTGAATGAGTGAGTGAGTGAGTGAATGAGTGAGTGAGTGAGTGAGTGAGCGAGTGAGCGAGTGA
>NW_007797194.1:0-312 GCF_000696425.1 Galeopterus variegatus | reverse complement strand
TGTGTGAGCGAGTGAGTGAGTGAGTGAGTGCGTGAGTGAGTGCGTGAGTGAATGAGTGAGTGAATGAGTGAGTGAATGAGTGAGTGAGTGAGTGAGTGAGTGAATGAGTGAGTGAGTGAGTGCGTGAGTGAATGAGTGAGTGAATGAGTGAGTGAATGAGTGAGTGAGTGAGTGAGTGAATGAATGAGTGAGTGAGTGAGCGAGTGAGCGAGTGAATGAGTGAGTGAATGAGTGAGTGAGTGAGTGAATGAGTGAGTGAGCGAGCGAGCGAGTGAATGAGTGAGTGAATGAGTGAGTGAATGAGTGAGTGAA
>NW_007797193.1:0-1359 GCF_000696425.1 Galeopterus variegatus | reverse complement strand
GAGCTAAGGAAACCAGGCAAGAGATCACAGTACATGGTTTCAGCATAATAATAAGAAAGGATGCATTAAAGCGTATAGGAAGAATAGTCACATTGTAGCACTTTGACAAGATTTCAATGCTGGGCCCACCATAGTGAAACTCAGTACTGAGCAGAACCCAAGGGCCCCTGTCCACAGGTCAGGGCCCAAAGACTGAGCATTTGGTCATGCTTTTGTGCCAGGCAAAGGCCTATGGCCTCAGCAGGATGGTCTGATGTTCCAACTCACATCACCACCAGACAATGAAACAACATGAATCCGTGAATAATTTTCAGTGGCAGGCAGGCTATAGCAACAAGGGCTGAGGGAATTTTACTGTGCTGTGCTGGTTTCAGTGGGTTGTGAACTGTATGACCTAACATTAAGGATGCCATGATAGCCACCATACCACCCACCCCATTACTTCAAAAACCTTAGAAAGCACAACACCAAGAGAGACATTGTCCTCTTGGGGAGGTAGAGAAAAGTAGACTCAAGACAATGCCTTGGAGCCCAGTGCTGGGCCCACTATGGTGAGTCCTACCTCCAGTCAGAGCTGTGCAGTGCCTGACCTAAAGCAAGAGATGCTGAATGTAACATCTGAACCCACCCCTGCTCCAGGCAGAAACTTACAGACACAGCAGGACAGACTATCCTCTTTGGGCCCTTCCCTAGTCCATCTAGACCTGAGCATTAACTGCTGACAAGAGACAAACTCAGAATTAAGATGCTCTCTAGTATTGAAAAAAACAGCCACACACCAACTGCAAAGTCATGGCAAATCTGGACTAAGGGCTCCATCTAGCACTGAAACTGTGTCAGTGAACTTGGGCTGAGAAAACATGATAATCAGCCTACTTAAAATCTCTGGAAAGACAAGCACGAACAAAACTGGACAATGAAGACTTAAATAAACACCTAATCCCTTCAGTGTTCAGACATCATCACACACCCATAAGCTTCAAGAACATTCAGGGAATCATGACTTCATCAAATAGACAAAATAAGATTCCAGAGACTGACACTAAAGTGATGGAGATATGTGACCTCTCAGACAAATAATACAAAATAGCTGTCTTGAGAAAACTCAACAAACCTCAAGAAAATACAGAGAAGCATTTAGAATTTATCACAGAAACCTAACAGAGAGATTGAAATAAAAAAAAATAAAATAAATTCAAACAAAAATTCTGGAACTGAAAACCACAATGAGCCAAATGAAAAATGCAATAGAGGGCATCAACAACACAATCAATCAAGTAGAAGAAAGAATTAGTGAGCTCGGGGCCGGCCCGGTGGCGCACTGGATAAGTGCGCCGCTTGGGAAGCGCGGCGGCGCTC
>NW_007797192.1:0-1359 GCF_000696425.1 Galeopterus variegatus | reverse complement strand
CCGCCTCTGGAGAGCCGGCCTGGCAGGGGCGGGGCGGGACATCGGGTGGGGAGATGGGCCGGACGACGCTGGGAGGAGAACGTGCGGGGCTGGGGGCAGTGGCCTGATCGCTTTAGAGGCCGGGCCTACCGCCCTCCGATGGGGGAGTTGAGCGGGGGGCGTTGCTGGGCCGACTTGCTGCAGCCCAGCTTTGGGGGCCTGGAGTCCCCTTCCTCCCTCCCATTGAAGAAGCTGACATCCGCATCCCGACCGCTTGTAATCGGCCGCACCAAACCCAGTTGCTTAAATTCTCTCGTTAAACAGACGTGGCAGACTTCTTTCCCATTTGCAGATGGCGTTTCTCCCCTGCCTGGACCCTCCCCGTCGAGCCGTAGGGCGAGGCTGAGAGCCGAGACTGACAGATCAAACCTCCTGAGCAAGTGCGGCTCGGAGGGTGCCAGTCGCAACGCCTTCCGTCCCACTTACCTGGTCACCTCCGGATCGGGGCGGAGCTGAGAATTCAACGGGAGTTGAATAGTAGCATAGGGCTGGGGCCGTCTCTGCCAGTCTCTTGCTCTCACCCAACCCCACGCTTAGACGCTGGAATGAACGAACTGCCGCCTCCCGCTTCTCCATTACCTGTGCGACAGACCGCATTTTCCAAACCAAAAACTGGAACACCCAGTCTGACAGGTGCTGGTGAATTTGTGCTGCAGAATACTTGAAACCAGACCGTCCTGGAGATCAGGACATACATCTACCGCTCTGATATTCTGGAGCTTCGCTCCCTGCACCCCAGTCATGTAGGTCTCCTGAGCTGCTCCCTGAACCTAACAGCTGTCTGGCCCCAGAAAGGAGGCCAGAATCACGCAATGACCAGCTCAGGAGAAGAGGTCAGCCCAGTGTGCAGACAATCAGCATGCTATGCTCCTGCCAAGCACCTGGGTCAGACTCACACTGTAACAATATTGCCACACTTTTATGGACAAAACTTCCCCGAGCAACCCTCCCCCTAGTCCCGTTGCAGCCAGGAGTAGGGCAGCAGAAGTTGCTACCCATGCCAGAACCAAGTGTTCCCTGATGATGTCACTTTCTGGTCCCTTCCCCCACATTCATGCTTTTGAAATAGCAGTTCCTTTCTTCCTGTCTCCTCTTGGTCCTAAAATGAGAAAGAGGCCCTAGAAAGTCTTCCATCCCTATATGGATTGAGCTCCCCCCTATCAAGAACCTCCTTAAATAGCAAATCTCCATGAAGGATCACCTCTCCCTAGGTAAAGAAAATATCTTCTTTGAAAGTATTCCATTTCTGGTCTTGGGGTATAGCAGCTCAGTGTCTTCATGGGCTAGCCAGAAGATTGTAGCTGGGAGGGATCACCTGTG
>NW_007797191.1:0-1359 GCF_000696425.1 Galeopterus variegatus | reverse complement strand
TTTTCACAGTGTTAATTCTTCCAATCTGAGAGCATGGAATGTCTTTCCATCTTTTTATGTCCTCTTCAATTTATTTCAGTAATGTCTTTCAGTTCTTGTCATAGAGATCTTTCACCTCCTTAGTTAAATTGATTCCCAGGTATGTTTTTTTTTAATGACTATTGTAAATGGGCTTGCTTTCTTGATTTCTTTTTCTGCTAGTTTGTTATTAGAGTATTAAAACACTGCTGATTTTGGTGTGTTGATTTTGTGTCCTGTAGCATTATTGAAATTTTTTATTATCTCTAAGAGGTTTTTTTTGGTAGAGTCTTTAGGCTTTTCTACATATAGGATCATGTCATTTGCAAACAGGGACAATCTTTGCTTTTTCTAATTTGGATGCCCTTTATTCCTTTTTCTTGCCTGATTGCTCTGTCTAGTACTTCCTCAACTATGTTGAATAAGAGTGATGAGTGTAGGCATCCGTGTCTTGTTCCTGTTCTTAAGGATAACAGGATGACACCGGTGATCAGTTTGTTATATACGACTTTTACTGTTTTGAGATCCTTTCCTTCTAACCTAATTTGCTGAGAGCCTTTATCACGAAAGGGAGCTGAATTTTGCCAAATGCTTTTTCTGCATCTACTGAGATAATCATATGGTTTTGTCCTTGATATTGTTGATATGGTGTATCACATTTATTGACTTGCATATGGTGAACCATCCTTGCTTCTCTGGGATGAATCCCACTTGATCATGGGGTATAATTTTTCTGATGTGTTGCGTGTATTCTGATTGCTAATATTTTGTTGAGGATTTTAGAGTCAATGTCCATCAGAGATGTTGGCCTATAGTTTTTTGTTGATGTTGTTCTATCTTTGTCCAGTTTGGGTATCAGGGTGATGCTGGCCTCATAATATGAGTTTGGGAGAGTGGCCTCTTTTCAATTTTTGGAATAGTTTGAAGAGAATTGATATTAATTCCTCATTAAAGGATTGGTAGAATTCAGCATAAAGCCATTTGGTCTTGAGCTTTTCTCTGTTGGGAGACTTCTGATTATTGCTTCAATTTTATTGCTTATTATTGGTCTGCTCAGATTTTCTATTTCTTCTTGGTTAAGTCTTGGTAGTTTGTATCTATCCAAAAATTTATAATATATCCATTTCCTCCCGGTTTTCATATCTGTTGGCATATAGTTGTTTATAATAGTCTCTAATGATTCTTCGCATTTCTGTGGTATCAGTTTTAACGTCTCTTGTTTTATTTCTGATTTTTATTATTTGGATCTTCTCTGTGTCTCTCTCTCTCTCCCTCCCTCCCTCCCTCTCTTTGTTTAATCTAACTAATGCTTTGTCTACTTTGTTTATCTTCTCAAAAAAA
>NW_007797190.1:0-1359 GCF_000696425.1 Galeopterus variegatus | reverse complement strand
GAATCTCAGAATATATGTGGCAAACACTAACAAAATGGAAGGAAGAAATAGACATTCTACAATAATAGTTTATGATTACAATAATTTTATAACAACTCGAAGGAAAAATAAGAAAATAGAGGACTTGGACAACACTATAAGCCAATTAGACCTTACAAACATATATTTAACACCCTTCCCCCACCCAACAACAGTGGAAGAAACATTCTTCTCAAGTGACAAGGAACATTCTCTAGAAATGATCATATGTTAGGCCTCAAAACACATCTTGATGAATTTAGAAAGACTGAAATTACACAAGGTATCTTTTCTATCACAATGGAATTAAACTACAAATCAGTTATCCGAAGGAAAACTAAAATATTCACAAATGTGTGCACCTAAACTTAAGAACAAAACCCCTAAATCGCTTAGAAACGCATATAGGGGAATAAGAAAAATAAATAAATAAATAAAAAGCAAAACTAAACTAATAGCAACTTTGTACCCTTTAGAGTGAATACTAATTTAAAAAATAAAAAAGGGGCCCAGCCCATGGCGCACTTGGGAGGGTGCGGCGCTGGGAGCGCAGCAGCGCCCCCACAGCGGGTTCGGATCCTATATGGGGATGACCAGTGCACTCACAGCGCTCACTGCCTGAGCATGGTGCAGCCGTTCTCAAAAAGGACTAAAAAAAAAACCAACAAAAAACCAAAAAATAAATAAAAAAGAAAAAAGAAAAGAAAAAACAGAAAATAACAGGTGTTGATGAGGGTGTGGAGCAATTGGGCCTTCATGCGAATGTAAATGGTGCAGCCATTGTAGAAAACAGCTTAGCAGTTCCTTAAAAAGTTAAACAGGGAATTATCATATGATTAATCAATATTATTATTCAGTATATAACTAAAGAATTAGAAATAGGAACTCAAACAGATACTTGTATATCAGTGTTCATAGAAGCATTATTTACGTTAGCCAAAGGGTGGAAACAACACAAATGTATCCACAATAAATCGTGAATGGATAAGTAAAATGTGGTATGTGATGAAATGTTATTCAGCCATACAAAAGAATAAAATTCTGACCTATGCTACAACATAGAAAAATCTTGAAAACATTATACTAAATGTTACTAAGCTAGACACAAAAGTACAAATATTGTGTGATTCCAATTATATGAGGTACCTAGACAGGAAAATTCATGGAGTAACAAAAGTAGAATAGAGCTTACCAGTGGCTGAGGAGAAGGGTAAATGGAAAATAATTCTTTAATGGGTCAGTTTCCATTTGGAATGATGAAAAAGTGGTGATGCTTGCAAAACACTGTGAATGCACTTAAAGCCACTGAATTAAAACTGGCTGAAATATAGTTATTATGTT
>NW_007797189.1:0-1359 GCF_000696425.1 Galeopterus variegatus | reverse complement strand
GATCCGAACTCTTGGCCTTGGTGTTATCAGCACCGCACTCTCCCGAGTGAGCCACAGGGCCAGCCCCAATTTGGCCAATTTCTATATCAACTCTCCCTATCCTAACAATCTTGTGTTAGTATAATGTAGTAACCAGATTAGAGCAAAGCCTCAAAGTTTTTTACCTAGCAACCAGCAAACCCAGGATATGTAATTTCACAAAAATAACCTGAGCAAGATTGTCTGGAAAACTTCACCAATTCAACTTTGACTCTTAATATTTACTGTCTATAATCAGTGCTTCTTAATCTGTTTTACAGTATGTCTTAGAATTTTAAAATAAGTAACCATTTATTATAACAGTAATGGAAAATGCTAAAACCTAATTTTATTTCTGTATCTCTTGAGATTAATTCGATTAATTTTCTTTTAGCTGTATATATTACTCTGGGAGAAGGAGAGATGACAGTTTTTCTTTTCTAAAGAAAATATTTATTGGTGTGTCACATTAAAAACGCATTTTTTTGTGTGTTCTGTGGTTTCAAAAAGTTCAACCAAATACTTGAGTATAAAATTCCCTCAGTAGTCAGGCTAACTTTATTGAATATTTACTTGCATCCTCAAACAGAATGTGAGCAACACAAAGGCATGTTTATCCTAAATTTCTCTGTGTTTTCTATAGATGCTTAGTCAATGTGTAAGTTCGTTAGGGAATTAGATTTTCTTGAAAGGCAAAGAAGAATTATAATAGATGAAGTCCATACATGGGCCACACAGGTCTTTAAAGCTTTTAGAATTAGAAAAGAGTTCTGTTGCAGAAATTCTGCCTAATTCCTAATTCTGTACTATGCCCTGGTATAGTTCCCCAAAATTACTAATTAAAATATAGCAGGATTATGATAAAAAGAATTATATTAAAAATATATAGTTACTATATAACTATATATGTTGATATATAAATATCACAGATATATTTATATATATATATATTCATAGGTGTTTTACATATATTTATACGTATGCCACATATATATGCAAGAGAAATGCATGTATATGCACACAAAAAGATGCATATTAGAATGTTCATAGATGTCCTATTTATAATAGCTGAAAACTGGAAACTATTTAAATGCCCATCTATAGTAGAATGGAAAAATAAATTGTGATATATTCACATGGTGAAATACTATACAATAATGAGAATAAATGAACTATAACCAAACACAACAATATGAATGAGCCTCACAAACATAATGTTGAGTAAAAGAAGCCAAACACAAAATAATATACATCATATGATTCCACACATATGAAACTCAAAAATAGACAAATTCATGCTGTTAGAAGTTAGGAAAGTGGGTGCCTTAGGAGTTAGGGTAG
>NW_007797188.1:0-1359 GCF_000696425.1 Galeopterus variegatus | reverse complement strand
GGGAGAGTGTGGTGCTGATAACACCAAGGCCACAGGTTCAGATCCCATATAGGGATGGCTGTTTAGGTCAATGGGTGAGCATGGTGCTGACCACACCAAGTAAAGGGTTAAGATCCCCTTACCGGTCATCTTTAAAAAAAAAAGAGAGAGAAGAAAAAACAATAAACTGGATCTCATTAAATTAAAAGCTTTTATATGTCAGAGGACACTGTCAAGAAAAGTGAAAAGACAACCCACAGAATGAGAGAAAATATTTGCAAATTAGATATCTGATAAGGGACTTATATTCAGAATATATTAAAAACTTACAACTCAATAAAAAAATAGCCCAGTTAAAAAATGGGCAAAGGACTTAAATAAATATTTCTCCAAAGAAGACATACAATATGGCCAATAAACACACATGAGATAATGCTCAATGTCATTAGCCATCAGAGAAATGGAAATCAAAACTACAGCATATCACTTCACACCCACTAAGTGGCTTTAATCAAAAAGACATAACAAATGTTGGCAAGGATGTGGAGAAATTGGAACTCTTAAATGGTATTTGTGGGAATGTAAAATTTGCAGCCACTTTGGAACAGTCTGGTAGTTTCTCAAAAGGTTTAATGTATAGAGTTACCATATGATCCAGCAATTCCACTCCTAGCTAATGAGAAATGAAAGAGAAATGAAAACATGTTTCACGTTTATACAAACACACGCAAATGTCATAGCAGCATTACTCATTATAGCCAAAAAGTGGAAATAAAACCAAATGCCTATGAACTGATGAATGAATAAATCAATATGACATATCCTACAATGAAATACTACTCAGCAATAGAAAGGAATGAAGTACTGATTCATGCCACATTGATAAACTTGAAACATTATGTTAAGTGATAGAAGCCAGACCAAAAAAAACACATATGATCCCCTTTTTATGAAATGTTCAGAATAGGCAAATCTATACAGGCAGAAAGCAGATTGATGGTTTGTCTAGGGTTGGATGCGGGGGAAATAGAGAGTGGTTGTTCATGAGTATGGGTTTTCTTTTTTAAAAAAGATGACCGGTAAGGGGATTTTAACCCTTGGCTTAGTGTTGTCAGCACCACGCTATAGGATCTGAACCCATAGCCTTGGTGTTATCAGCACCACACTCTCCCGAGTGAGCCAAAGGCTGGCCCTGAGGTTTCTTTTTGGATGATGAAAATGTTCTAAAATTGATTGTAGTGATGGTTACTAACTGTGAGCATACAAAAAACCATAGAATTGTATATTTTAAATGGATGAGTTGTGTGGTATGTGAATTGTATCTCAATAAAGTTGTTATAGAGGCTGGCTGGTTAGGTCATTAGGATGAGCATGGAGCTG
>NW_007797187.1:0-1359 GCF_000696425.1 Galeopterus variegatus | reverse complement strand
AGCAGCAAAGCAGCAATTTAGCTCAACCACAGAGCTCAAGTGCTGGTCCCCACAGGAAGTTACCCCATTTTAGAAGTAGGCAAAGGACAACAAATTAATTCCAGTGCACAGTTTAAGTGGTAGGAACAGCAAATCATCCAACACAGAACTGAAAGAAAAAGCAAAATACCCACCACAGATCAGAGACAAAGTTTGATATTAACTAGTACTCTCATCACCAAAGAATACCTATAAAATCTAGAAGGACCAGAAATCCCCTAGGCTACCAAGCCAGGGAGAGGGCAGTGCTGGGGGCATCAGCCATGCCCTCCTGACACCTGAAACCAGTCCTGAGAGAGGGGGACCAATGGCTTCAGCCATGCTCCACTGATACCTGGAACCAGCCCAGCAATGACCACTGAGCGGCCGCAGGAAGTGCTCCAGGCTCCTGAGCTGGGGTGGTGAGGGGGTGAAGGTTTCAACCACACCCCTCTGACATCTGCACCCAGCCCAGCAATGACCAAGCCACTGCTGGAAACCCCCTGGTCTCCCGTGCAGAAACGAGGGTGCCACAGGCCTCGACCCTGCCCCCTCCTCCTTCTCCCACCCTATTTCCTCCCCCCCCAATGCACCACAACAACATCATAGAATGTAAAAAAAAGTAATATTAATAAATAAACTTAAAATAAATAAATAAATAAACCTGCCATACCTATACTCTTAAAAAATTTTTTTTTAATTTTCATTTTAAGTACTTCAGTTGTCTAACAAACAAAAATTTCCAAGTACCTACACAATTTTTACAGCATAAACTTATAAGTATGTATAGTCATTAATAATCTGCCTTAAATATTTTAATAATTTTAACAACTTAATAAAATTCTTTCAAAATGATATCATAGATCTAAATCAATTATTCATAAACACATTAAATTGGAATCATGAATCCAATTTGTTATGTCCCTGAAGTAGTGCAAAATCTCTTACATATTACAAACATCTTAAACACCAAACCTACACATTCCCTAACTGAATTTTTTTTAAGTGTTGATATTCTTGTTTTTTCATCATCTCTATTGGGGATCTGGTAGGATTCTGTGTATACCATTTGGGGCCTCTATTTAAGAGAAACACTTAAGTACACTTCTGATCTCCAGTACAAATTTATGAATACGAAGGCCTCCGCGGCCTTAGAAGGGGCTCACACGGTTGAAGGACCTGAAGCTTAGGCTTCATCAAATTCAACATCAATTCAACTATGCTCTCTATTTCCTTTCAAAAATTTTCCTAGGGTTAAAAACCACTTACCTATCAAGATAAAAATGTAATATTCTGAGCAGGTTGGGGTGAGCCACCCAGGCATTGAGGTCACTGGCTGAC
>NW_007797186.1:0-1359 GCF_000696425.1 Galeopterus variegatus | reverse complement strand
TTCCATGTCCCAGATTTGGGTAGGGAGCCTTCCAGCTTGTTTCCTGTTCTCTTCCTCCCAGTCCAGTTTATATTAACTAGTTACGCAGAAGAATGTAAACTGTCCCTGACTCTTTGCCGCAGTCCTGAGTTGACAAAGGCAGGCACAGACTATTTCCAGATTGCCACTTCTGCCTCCTGGTCTAGTTATTTTTGCCTGGACAGCTCCCCGAGCTTTAATAATTGGCCGCAGTAAGGAGAAGCTGGAGAAAGCACAATAGTTAATGTTTCCATTTAGTCTGATTCTTTAGAATGCCAATAACCAACTCAATTCTTTCTCCCGGTGCTTATATTACTATATTATTTCTCTTTATTTTGTTTCAGTGAGCTCCCTAGTCTGCTGCTGGATACCATTTCCTTTAAGTTTTCCATGGAAAAGGATCCTCCTTGAAATGTCACTCTTATCTCATGAATCAGTTATACGTACACACAGTGCCTGGGCTCCTACAGGGGATCAGTTGCTTACCTCTTCCAATGCCATCTGACAGGCTGGATTTTCTGCCCACTACAGCTGGATCTGTCCACTGAGTGGCTACCCCACCCCCCTCAATCTGGTTCTCAGCCACTCCTAGCATACAGAACCTTCTGATGGAAAATCATACCATACCTAGGCAAATCCCTTCATTTTGCCTTCATTCAGTTACTGTGAAGATGTTTAGCTGTTCTTCCCTTAAAAGACAAATAAAGGCCCCGTGTCTCATGTTTATGTATGAAACAGAGGCCTTTTTTGTCTATGTATGAAACTCACACTTCCTCATTTATTTGACAGAGCTTCCAAGACTCTGTTCCTCACTGTTTTCAGTGGATTCCATCTTCAGGAGTTCCAGGTATATTCTTATTATGATTGTGGATGTCTAGACTGTTAATTAATCAAGGCACTTCCTCTGCTGTGATATTTGTCGCTGACTTTTGCAGCAGTACTGGTCCCCTGTTTAACACAGATGAATAAATCTTTCTAGGGGCTCCAGACCTGGGCACAGGGAACAGAGGATGCTCAGTGTACTTAAGGATCTCATGTTATCTAAATGGAAATATTTCATTTGGTAAATTGAACTACAGAATAAAGCACTTTTAATAAACCACATATTCTGCAGTGGATATCCATCCATTTATTTCCTCCTCTCTTCCTTCCTTCCTTCCTTCCTTCCTTCCTTCCTTCTTTCCTCCTTTTCATCCTTTCATGACTCCTTCCTTCCTTCCTTCCTTCCTTCCTTCCTTCCTTCCTTCCTTCCTTCTTTCCTCCTTTTCATCCTTTCATGTTTAGAATTTTAGAATTTCTACTTAATCCCAGTTATCCCTACCATCTAAAATGCCTGGTTTC
>NW_007797185.1:0-1359 GCF_000696425.1 Galeopterus variegatus | reverse complement strand
ATCTGGCCCTACCACTTACTACCTGTGTGATCTTGAATGAGTTACTTCTCTAAATGTCAATAACCTTGAATGGAAACATTGCCTTGAATGGTAAAAATAATTTTATCTACCTGTATGACCTTATTCTTGCAATCTTAGAGTTTTCCCATTGGGGAAAGCAAATCACAAATAAATTTCTTAGTACAACACTAAAATTAAGTACTAAGTGGGTGATATCTGCTGGTGCCCAGTGCTATTTCAGTAGACAGTCCTGGGAAAAGAAAGATAGGTGGAATGCCCTCCCTCCCCATCTGTAAACACCTGAGCAGTGTACAGACATGGGCAGAAAAAGAGACCACAGTGGGCTGGAGAAATCCAGACATAGTACCTGAGTTGGGTCCTGAGGGATGGTTAGCCCTGGCTAAGTTTAGAGTGGAAGAAGGTCTACCAGCCAGGGGGGAATGGTGAGTAAACCAAAGCCAAGAGAGCTGGGGGGAGAGGGAAGGCCCCGGACAACAGCTGCAGGGGAGACTGTTGAAAGGAAAACTTCGGTTGAAGGTCTCAGTGTTTTCATCTGTCAAGATAAAGGGCTGGCTTTGGGCCAGCTAACTTGGTCAGTACCCTCTTGTAGGGGTGACAAACTCACATGACCACAGGGGCCAGGCAAATGAACACACCTGTGAAACAGGTGCGGTGAGAGGCAGTAAGGTGTCCCAGACTGGAGGCATTCTGCCTTTTGTAGGGTGTGGCCGCTGCTCTGCTCCAGGCAGCTGTTGCCACATTCAAATGCAGACCTAAGAGACACCAGATTCTCATTTTCTGAATTTTAAAAAGATGCTAGCAATTTGGATTTTTATGAGAAATTTCCAAATTTTTAAAAAACCATGTGAGCTATACCAAACTTTTGTGAAGACTAAACAGTCCCTTCGCACCCCTGTGCAGACACTTCCAGTGGGTCTCTTGGAGTCTTAGAACTTCTGAGACTGTGTGTTTGGCTAGGTTCTGCCTCCATGTATACTTTCTTTTAAACAATGGGTTCCAAGACTTTAGAAAAAGGGGAGGAGGAGGAGGAAGAGGGGTCCATCTGGGCCAGGTGAAGTCTCAGTTCCCCGCCAGACTTCATATCATGGCCAGGTTGGGAGTGGGAGGCAGGGCTGGCTGTAGTCGGTGGGTGGACAGTAGTAAAGATACATGCCCCTGGCACTTGGCCTGTTGTATGCTGGGACTGGGGCTGCCCTTGAGAGCTCAGTCCAGCACACTTGGTTCTCCTTTGATGAAATATCTTAAATATCCAGATAAAGAAAAGAGACTAATACCACAAACACCCATATTTCCCCACTCAGACTTCCTGCTGGGTTCTTTGAAGCTGGAAGGACCATC
>NW_007797184.1:0-1359 GCF_000696425.1 Galeopterus variegatus | reverse complement strand
CAGATAGAACTACCATATGATCCAGCAATCCTACTACTGGGTATATATCCAAAGGAATGGAAACCATCATGTTGAAGGGATATTGGCACTCCCACGTTCATTGCAGCTCTATTTACATTAGCCCTAAAGTGGAACCAACCTATGTGTCCATCAATGGATGACTGGATAAGGAAAATGTGGTATATATACACAGTGGAATACTACTTAGCCATAAAAAGAGAATGAAATTCTGCCATTTGCAGCAACATAGATGAGTCTGGAGAAAATTATGTTAAGTAAAATAAGCCAGACAAAGAAAGAGAAATACCACATGTTCTCACTCATAACTGGCTTCTAGAAAGGAAGGAAGGGAGGGAGGAAGGAATGAAGGAAAGAAAGAAAGAAAAGACCACAACAATAAGTTGAACTTTCAGAAGGAGACAACAAACCTAAGACTGATAGAGATGGGGGGAGGGATGGGAAGAGGTTTAGTGATAGGTCAAGAAAAAGGCATAAGGAAATATGACGGAAGGAAGAATTAAAATGCTAATAATAAATAATAAAAATTAAGAAAAAAACACCATGAGAACAAGGTAACTCACTCTGTGGATGTCAGTTGGCATCTTTATCCAAACATTGAATCAATTCTCTATAGCCTTATCTATCAAATAACAATAGTGACAGGACTGGTATAAAGTATGCACTGGTACACTGACACCAAATCTTATCTGGCTAATCCATTGATAATTACCCCGTCTTCCAACCACAGAAACCAGTTGCTAGCATCACACCACTGGGAAACTAGCCAGCCACCTGGTGGAGTGGAGAAAGTAACTTTTCCTCTCTGGAACGGACATTTATCCTGGATATGGATTTGCCTTTCCTGCCAGCCACCCTTATGCCAACATCCCATTCTTGGACTCTCCATTAAAGAAGACCACAGAATATTACTCCTGAATAATGAATTCATTTTTATAGCAAAAGAAGTAAAGCAAAGGGTACCACTCATAGGAGACACTGATCTCATGATATTCTCCATTGCTCAAAAGCAGTTGATTTTATTGAGGGTGACTTTACTGACTACTGGAACTGCGTACCTAAGACTCATAACCCTAGCTGGGAATGTGGGCTGCTGGTCCACAGTTTATTCTAAACAAGTAAACGATATATGGTATTGTTTCTCTCGCAGACAAAATATATGGATCCAAGACTGTATTAGTTTGTTAGGGCTGACATAACGAAGTATCATAGACTGGATGGCTTGCAAAACAGCAAGTTATTTTCTCAAAGTTCTGAATGCTAGAAGTTCAAGATCAAGTTGTTAGCAGCGTTGGTCCTTCTGAGTCCTGGGAGGGAAGTATCTACATCAGTCAGGCCTCT
>NW_007797183.1:0-1359 GCF_000696425.1 Galeopterus variegatus | reverse complement strand
AAGATGGCAGAACAGAAAACCTCAGACTCTTTTTCCTCATGTTGAGGTACTGTTTCAACAACAATACACAGAGCAATTCCCTTTGTGAGAAATCCAGAAGACAGTTAAGAGTCTGCATCACATTAGGTGAGCACAAAACCAGCTGTAACAAAGCCAGTAGGAAAATTTGTGGCACCCGCTCACCATAGTCCCTCTCCTCAGCACAGTGCCACATGATCAGGAGGAAATTCCCAGTTCCTGACTTCCTCCTGAGGAAAGGAAGAGGGGGGCTGCCTGAGAGACTGGATTCTATCTCACCTGTCCCAGAGAGCTGAGGGACCCAGCATACTCTAGATGCCTGGGAGATACTGAGAACAAAAAAAGAGCTGAGGGATGTGCTGCTGCTCTATAGGGCCCTTGGTACAGCAGTCACAGGCCAGTGTAGCTCAGCAGCCTCTCCTTCAGGGGGATGGAAAAAAGTAGGGTGTGCATCCAACATTACAGCTTTTCAGGGGGATGAGGGGATGCCCAAGGGATTGGTTTCTTTCTTGCCTGTCTAGAATTGCTGGCATACTCTAGAAGTCTGGGGACCCCTGGAAAGAAAAAAGAACTGGTTGACATGCTACTACTCCAGCGGACTTGTAGTACAGCAGCGGACAACACACCTTGGTGCTCACTCCTTCAGCAGGGCCGGAGAAGAGTAAAGCATGTGTCCAATATTCTGGCTTTTCAGGGGACTGCCTGAGGGATTGTTTTTTGTGTAGCCCAACTTGGGGTGCTGACAAGACCTAACATACTCTAGATGACTGAGGGCTGCCAAGAACAAAAAAAGAGATAGATGGCATGCTGCTACTTCAGAGGACAACATGGTATAGCAGATAGATACCAGAGAGAACAAGAGATTATGAACTCCTGAAAAACAGAATGTAGTAAATTCCTCTAATTAGGAATCCACGTGCACAAGTCCAGAGAAAACACTTCCACAGAAAATGTTTGAAAAGTCCCCAAATCTTTAGCCAGGCTGATAGGTGAAGTTCTTTCCCAGTACAAAGCCAGTTGGTAAAGGGTGGAGAAGTGGCTGTTTTTCAAATGTGCAGATACCAACACAGCTATAAGGAACATGAAGAAACAGGGAAAAATGGTCCCATCAAGGGAACAAAATAAACCTCCAGAAATTGACCCTAAAGAAATGAAGGTATATGCATTTACACGATAAAGAATTCAAGATAACCATCAAATTCAAGATCAATGAGTTCAGGAAAGTGATGCATTAACCAAATGAGAATTTCAACAAAAATAAGAAATATTAAAAAGAACAAGACAAAAATTTTGAGCTGAAGAATGCAATACCTAAACAGAAAACTTCTCCAGAGGCATTCA
>NW_007797182.1:0-1360 GCF_000696425.1 Galeopterus variegatus | reverse complement strand
ATGCTTGTATTTTAGGTCTTATTTTTTCTAGCAGCTCATTTTGGTATTTTGTAAAAGTATCGGTCCACAGTGAATTGGAACATTTCTAAAAGCTGGTCCTTCAGCACAGCATTGAGAAGCTGATTCACACAGTGTCAACCAGATTCAGCTGAGATGTCTGGTCACTCCGGCATGTGATCAGCCTAAATGTTGGGTTACTTCCTTACTTGAGTGTGGAGGAAAAATGAAAGAAGAATGAGGGGGAAGGAGAAGGGGAAAGGGAGATCTCCAAAACTGATGTTGATGCCTCAGGCAATGCCTCGAAGAGCAAAATATCACCACACTCACTGGTGAAGCAACTCTAATTTCTCTGCCAAGTTACAAGTGCCTACCTAGTCATTAAAATTTAGGATTTCAGCCTATACAGGCCAATGTCAAGGGCCTTCCAGGCAGGGTGAACTTCACAGCAAAATGTACTCCACTGACAATGGTTGGCACGGTGAGTTCCCCAGAGAGAAAGTCCTCGGCCACGTTGCGGGCCTCAGGCAGGTCACACAATGGCCGTGGGTCCTGCACCCACCACTTGTAGGCCAGGAAGCTGCTCCCGTCTTGTGGAGCTCAGAGCCCAGCTCTTCTCTCCTTCCCTAAGGAGGGGGAGGTGGCTGGAACACCATCAGGAGAGGTTAGCAGAGCCCAGGCTATCTGTGAGCGGGGAGCAGGTTCCTAGGTTAAATTACATACATCAAGAAATGCAGGGAGATGAAAAAGCTAGAACTGTCGGGGCACTTGAGAGATGTTGATTTCTGCATGTGGCCCAAGCTCCAGGAAGAGGTCGGAAGGGGCTGCCATCAGCTGAAGACACCAAACAGCTGGGGACCAGCTGCCTCACACAGAAAAAGTACAAAGCGAAATTCTGAGGAGCAACTGGGTTGAGTCATGAGGACGCCGCCATATGTCATTAGCAGCAAACTAAATATTTGCAGCCAGCTCGGGAGTGGGCAATTTGGGATCATATGAATGAGTTAGACAGCTTGGGGACACATTTGAAAGGCTGAAGCATGAGGAGCCCACCCACATGCCACCCATAGGTGTTCATAAAGCAGGGGTAAACAGTTTTTGCCATAAGGGTTAATTGAGAAAAAATATTTACACACCTCTTTTAATTCAAAATTAAAGCTACTGCATTTTGTCCTGTGATGGAAAAGGTGGGAAAGGGGCAGGAATGTGTAACTTAGATTATGTCCTTTAGTGAAAGGAACAAACTCTTTGATAAATGGGGTACAGCTTTTTAGTCCCTATCTGTTCATGTGTGGACCTACTTGAGAATTATTCACAAGAAAGTAGCCTGCTAGTTTTTCATGTTGGTATTGATTTCCAGCTG
>NW_007797181.1:0-1360 GCF_000696425.1 Galeopterus variegatus | reverse complement strand
CAGCCAGTGAGCGGGAACCGGTCTCCACATGGGATCCGAACCCTCAGCGGGAGGGCCGCTGCGCTCCCAAGCGGCGCACTCTCCCGTGCGCCACCGGGCCAGCCCTGTGCCGTGTCTTTTAAACTTGTGTTATTATTATTGCTTTACATTATTCCATTATATAAATATATGATTATTTATTTATCTATTTTCCAGTTGATGAACATTGCGCTTTTTCCAGTTTTGAGCTATTTTGAGTAGTGCTGCTACATTCTTGTACGTTTTTTGATGACCATATGTATGTATGTTGAATATTTTCATAGGATTTCGACTGCTGTGCATTAAGGTGTACACATATATTTATCTTTAGCAGATGTTGTGAAACTGTTTTCAAAAGTAGTTGTATTAATACCAATGGGAGTTCCGGTTGCTCCATATCCTTGCCAACATTTGATATTGTCTCTTCAATTTTAACCACTCTAGTGACTGTGCAGTGATATTATATCATAATGTTAATTAACATTTCCCTGATGATTAATTAAATTGAGCCATTTTCATACATTTATTGGCTATCAGGACACTTTCTTGTGAAGTGCTTATTCAAGTCCTTTGTACATTTTTCTATTTGGAGCATTTGCCTGTTTGCTTATCGATCTGTAGAAGTTTCTTATATGTTCTGGGTATAAGTCCTTTTTCAGACAGATTTATTCCAAATATCTTTTTACTACTCTCTGGCTTGTATTTTAACTCTATTATGGTGTCTTTGATCACCAAAACTTCTTAACTTTAATTTAGTCTAATTTCTCAATATTTTAATTTTTAGTTGGCACTTTTTCTGTTTTGTTTAAATCTTTGCATACTCCAAGATCATGGAAATATTTTTGTATAACGTCTTTTGAAAGATTACTTACTTTTCTTTTCACATTTAGAGCTATAAGAAACTTGCAAATGAATGAGGTTAGGGTCAAAAGTTTTAATATAAATATCCAAATGCCTTTGCAGCATCCCCACTGGCATCAGCAAAAGAAGATACATTCCCCATTGTTTCTTTTTTTTTTCATTCCCCATTGTTTCTGAAGTGTCATCTTTGTCATAAATCAGGTGACTACAGTTCTACTCAAAACTGTTTATTCCATTTTTCTTTGTTTATCCTGCAATACCATATTGCCTTAATTACTGTAGCTTTATAATAGGTTTTGTTATCTGAGAGGTAAGTCCTCCAGTTTTTAAAATAGACTTTGTTCTTTAGAGCAGTTTTAGGTTCACAGTAAAAATGATCAGACAATACAGAGATTTCCCATATACCCAATGACCCCACACGTGCATAGCCTCCCCCATAACCAACTTCCCCACCAGAATGGTACATTTGTTCCAATTTATG
>NW_007797180.1:0-1360 GCF_000696425.1 Galeopterus variegatus | reverse complement strand
ATAGATCACACGTTAGGTCACAAATCAAGCCTCAACAAATTTTTAAAAATTGAAACCATTTCAGGTATCTTCTCAACCACAATGAATTAAACTAGATATCAATAAAAAATGAATCTCTTGAAACTATATACACACATGGAAATTAAACAACATGCTCCTGAATGTGTCCAAGAAGAAATTAAAAAGAAATCAAAAAATTTCTAGAAACTAATGAAAATAAAGACACATCATCCCCTAAAACTGGGGGATACTGCAAAAACAGTACTAAGAGAGAAGTTTATTGCAATAAAAAGCTCAAAAGAATAGAAAGATTTTAAATAAAAAACCTAATACTACACCTCAAAGAATTAGAAACACAAGGACAATCCAATCCCAAAATTAGTAGATGGAAAGAAATAATTAAGATCAGAGCAGAACTAAATGAAATAGAAAACAAAATAGTAATACAAAACATCAGTGAAACAATATGTTGGTTTTTCAAGAAGATAAACAAAATATATAAACCATCAACTAAGCTAACTAAAAAAAGAAGAGAGAAGACCCAAATAAAAATTAGAAATGAAAACGGAGACATTAAAACTGATACCACAGAAATCCAAAGAATCATTAAAGACTTATAAACAACTGTAGGCCAACAAATTTCAAAACCTGAGGAAATGATATTACAATTGACACCTCAGAAATACAAGGAATCATTAGAGACTACTATAAACAACCATATGCTGACAAATGTGAAAATCTGGAGGAAATGGATAAATTTCTGGACACATACAAACTACCAAGACTGAACCAAGAAGAAACAGAAAACCTGAATAGACCATTAACAAGCAACAAGATTGAAGCAGTAATCAGCAGTCTCGCAACAAAGAAAAGCATAAGACTGGATAGCTTTACTGTTAAATTCCACCTAACTTTTAAAGATAAATTAATACTAATTATCTTCAAATTATTCCAAAAATATTGAAACAGAGAGCATTCTCCTAAACACATTCTGTGAGGCCAGCATCAATCCATTCTTCCAAACTCATTCTATGAGGACAGCATCACCTTCTGATAGCAAAACCAGACAAAGATACAACAATAAAAAAGAAAGCTACAGGCCAATGTCTTTGGTGAACATAGATGCAAAAAATACTCAGTAAAATATTTGCAAATAGAATACAACAACACATAATAACACCACGATCAAGCCCAGGGATGCAAGGTTGGTTTAACATATGCAAGTCAATAAATGTGATACACCACATCAACAAAATCAAGGGCAAAACCCACATGATTATCTCAACAGACACAGAAAAAACATTTAACAAAACTCAACATCTCTTCATGATAAAGACTCTCAGCAAATTAGGTATGGAAA
>NW_007797179.1:0-1360 GCF_000696425.1 Galeopterus variegatus | reverse complement strand
GTGATGAGCAGTGTGCTAAGTGCTGTGCACTGAAGATCACATTTTTCATCATTGCCACCCTACAAGTAGGTCCTGTTATTATCCCCATTTTACAAATGAGAAACCTGAAGTACAGAAATTAAGCAACTTTCTTAAGTTAACTAAGTTGATGAGTGAGAGAATCAAAGGACTTAGCCCCCAGGACTGTTTGACTCCAGAGCACTTGAGGATATAATACCCAATATTATCACTATCAGATCAGTTTTCCTTCTCTTATAACTCTTCTAGAAAGGGACACTTACACTTAGTCGATTTTGGTATTATGAAGAAAAATGGAGGTGCAGCAGTCAGTACTGTACTAGTTTGAAGAACCGGATGAGATCTGTGCTACCTCCATGTTTTAAAGCCTTTAAGACTTTTTCTACTCAAAGAGTGATCTGCCTTGATGAATACTAGCAGTAGCTTGAAATCTTCCTCTTGGGCATACTTCCAATGCGGTTTCTGAGAAATTTTCCTGCTAAAGGAAAGCAGTAATGGTGAACTCCCCTGGGAAGATTTTCACATGCAGAACATTTTCAGAATAGGAAGTCCCAGAGATGTAGACAGTAAACCGTGTCTTAAAAAATGCAGACTAAGGAAGATGCACTGCTTAAGGCCACTAAGAACAAATCCCACTGTGGTTCCTTTCATGGTTGCTTTTCACTGCAGCCATATTCACATGTGTCCGTATTTAATTTTCTCCTTTAAAATTAAATTCTTTTGGCTCATATATATCTAAGGTCGGATTTTGAAAGGGCGGACAAGCTGCTTTCTCTTGCTAATTAAAAGAATTTGTAGGTAATAGGGAAATGCTTTTTCAGTCATCAAGGTTGCTTATCCAGTGAGCTGGGGAACTCCCGCTTCCTCAGCACACTGCTACAACTTTGCCTTCTGGTTTTACAGGGATTTTCTCAATTCCTTAAGACTCTGATGGGTGTGGAAGTTGTGCAAGTCATTGAAGTTGTGGAAGGTACTAAAATATATGGTTTTAGCATCACATTTTTCTAGGGTGCATGCACAGCTCTTTCTTCCCATGTATCTATTTACTATATTCCCACACTTATATAATACTATAGGCAGAAGTTTTCTGGATCTCTCATTTAAAATATATATCTTTTTCTGGATTAACAGAAAAGGAAAAAAGGCTGTATTATGAAGGAAAGGAAATGACGCCCTGAATTCAACATAGGAGGCTGTGGTTATCTTCAATAAATGTTACATAAAGGAAGAACAAAATGTACTCCTTTTCTCCTCAGTTGTGATTATCTAACATCTTCAGTGGTAAATATCTAATATTCAGTCATCCATCTGGAATCTTGTAGCTGACTCTGAATTTTGTAGT
>NW_007797178.1:0-1360 GCF_000696425.1 Galeopterus variegatus | reverse complement strand
TTGAGGATTTTTGCATCTTTGTTCATGAAATATATTGATTTGTAGTTTGCCATTTCATAATATCTTTATCCACTTTGGTTATTAGGAGGCTTCATTCTTGTTCCTCCTTGGACCGTATGTCTCAACATGGGGAAGTCAGAGAACGTCTGGGTTGGCCCCAAGGCCCGTCCTCCCCACCCCTGTCCTGGATAGTTGTAGCCCCAAGAGGGGGACTTAGATAAGAATTTTGGGAGGTACCTGCTATGACAGGTCCCCACCAGGGCTCAAGGCCAGGCTGAGGCCAGTTATCTCTGACTAGTAATGTAGAAATAATTCTTAGGAGGCAGTTCCAATGTCCATCCTCATAGAATGAATTAGAAAGTGCTCCCTCTGATTTTATTTTCTGGAAGAGATTCTAGAGAACTGGTATCATTTCTTCCTTTAACATTTGATAGAACTAAGTGAAAACCATTTAGACCTGGTGCTTTCTTTTTTGGAAGGTTCTTAATTATTGATTAAATATTTTAAATAGGTGTAAGCCTATTCAGATTATCCTTATGTGAGTTTTAGTTGTTTGTAAGTTTCCGTGAATTAGTCCAGTTCATCTAAGTTAACAAAGTTGTGGGCCTGGAGTTGTTCATAGTTTTCCTTCATTATTTTTTAATGTCTCTGAGACCAGTAGTGATGAAATCCTCTTCATTTCCAATATTGGATTTTGTTGGGATTTTTTTCCGTTGCTCAGTCTGTCTAGAGGTTTATCAATTTTATTGATGTTTTCAAGAATCAACTTTTGGTTTTGTTAATTTTCTCTGTTGTTTTGGAAAATAAGCATTTCATGGTGTATTGCTTCCAAACACACTGAAGAAGGAGAAAATTCATCTGTAGGCAACCAGCATTATCAGCTGTAGTTCTTCTTTGGAGGACCTTGTCCAGGTAAGGTGAATCAGGCTGAGTCTTTATTCTCTGGTGTAGCCACACTTTTCTGTCCTCATTTCTTCAAACAGGATTTGCACATTTTCTCAGGTTTTTGCTTATGTTGATCCATTCTTGATGTAGCCACCTCCTTCCTTCCTCTGTGACTAAGTCTCACGTTTTACCTTAGAAATGCATGAATGTGTTGAATTTAACTTCAGAAAATGCCTGTTTATTTAACCTAAGAATGCTACTTTATATTATTATGTAGTTGATACATTGAGAAAATATATTTTATTCTTTCTCTTATGGAATGGTGGCATATGTTTTGACACCTGGCTTTGCTGTTTGTGTGTGTTCTTGGGCAGTTTTAAAGTTTTTTTAAGCCTTGGTTTCCTTGTCTATAGATAAACAAGATAAAGCCCACTTCACAGTGTTGGTATGAAGTTTGGGTGTGATCCTGGCATGG
>NW_007797177.1:0-1360 GCF_000696425.1 Galeopterus variegatus | reverse complement strand
CCTAGGCCCAGGGTAAGCTGCTGGGTGGGGACCTGAGGCAGAGGGTCCTGGGAGGTGAGAACGTCAAGGACCTTTGAGGTCAGGGGCTGGAAGGCTCCCCCTCAACAGGATCCCCGATCCCTCACAAGTGTAGCTACCTGGCCATCGCCCCTTCCCTCTGTACTGACACCCGGCCCTTCACAGCTGCAGCCTCACCCTCCCTCCCTCGTTGCTGAAGGGCGAACAAGGAGCCCATGTTGAAGTCGAATAAGACGCACACATCTTTACTGAGCCCGAAGGTGGGGGCAACACAGTTGTATGACACTGTGTATGGGAACAGCTGTGTGCGCTGGCTCTCAAGCCCAGGGGGAGGTGGTTCTGACTCTGCCATGAATTCAGCGTTGACCTTGGGCAGGCCAGTTTCCTCCTCAGCAAAGGCCCTAAGCAAAGGCCCTGCGGTGCTGGGTGGAGGTGGCTGTGATCCCTGGGCCTGGGGGTGAGTGGGAACCCGTTACTGCTGCTGCCCCTCGGTGGAAGGTAAGGCCGTGCACACCTGCCATAGGAGGATGGGGGGCATTAGTGCAGTTGTGGTGTCTACATGTGTGTGTCCATGTGAATGCACATCTGTGTGTCTGTGTGTCTGTGCGAATGCACATCTGTGTGTCTGTGTGTCTGTGCGAATGCACATCTGTGTGTGTATGTCCGTGTGGATACACGTCTGTGTGTGTGTGTCCGTGTGGATGCACGTCTGTGTGTGTGTGTCCGTGTGAATGCACATCTGTGTGTGTCTATGTGAATGCACTTGTGTGTGTGTGTCTGGATGACTTGCACTTGTGTGTGTGTGTCTGGGTGACAGTGGGGTGTGTGGCTGTGTGAGTGTGTGTCTGTGTTACTTGGGTGTGTGGGTGTGAATGCACCTTGCACACAAGTGTGTGATGTGTGTGAGTGAAGCCCTGGGCAGAGTGGCCCCCGGGGCTGCACATTTTGGGAAAACCTACCCTGCATGCCCTACATGATTCTGGGGCAGCCGGTGCCCTCCTGTCTCCCCGGAGGGTCCTGCAAATTACCCCCAGGGGTCTTCTCCTCTCCTTCACCCCACCCCACACCTCAGCCCCAACCCACAGTCCCCCTCTCCCAAGCTGCTCTCTTGGGCTGTGTCTGCTGAGGGAGGACTCGGCCACCCAGCTTTATGACTTCAGTCTGAGAGTCCTGCATAAGGGTAGTCAGGTAGGAAATAGGAAGCCATTCAGCAGCTGTTCGGTGTGTGCTTTCAAAAGCCAGGTGCACGAGATCTCTTGTGTGGTTCTTCTTCTGCCATGTCTGGGGCCTGGAAAAGTGCAGAAAGTACTGCTCCAGAAATGACAATTGTTGGGGAATCAGA
>NW_007797176.1:0-1360 GCF_000696425.1 Galeopterus variegatus | reverse complement strand
TTAACTCCTGTCCTAGGCTGCCTCTCAAAAATAAGCAAGCAAACAAATCTACAAACAAAAGGTTCAAGATGCGAAGTGGTTTCCTAATAACCCCTTACCTATTATATACTGATTATTTTTAGAATTTTTCCATCCCTTCCAGTTTGGTCTCCACTTGTTGAAGAAGGCACACAGACTAGGAGATGAGCAGAACAAAGCCTTTCACATGGAATCAGTCAATAAAAATGTGTCCGATCAATGAATGAATGAAACACGGGGACCCTCTGCTTTCTCTCGGCCACCTGTTAATATTATATCATTCTCGGCCAGTAGGCCTAACACTTTCCTGTTATTCTCCTTGCTCTGAACACAGCTTTTCTACAGACTTCTGTCTGTCCGTAGCACTTGTTGTAATGTACCTAGAGGGAAACTGGCTTTCCTCTCTCCTCCTGTGCTCTCCTCCCCCATCCATCTGCTCTTTTGCATCTGCATTCCCTGCAAATTCTCCAACGAATCCACACTGGCCGCTGCTCTTTATAATTCTGGAGAAATACTTTAGGCATATAAAAATATTCCAAATCCCATTTAGCTAAAATAATGAAAAATAAAAATGACTGCTTCAGTTGAAGCCCCTGTGAACTACATCTTCTTTCACCCCTGCACTAACCACTATCCTGAATTTGGGGTACATTTTGTACTTTTAATATAAATCTAGAGGGCCGGCCCGGTGGCGCACTGCTACAGTGCGCCGCTTGGGAGCGCGGTGCTCCCGCCGAGGGTTTGGATCCCACATACAGACCGGTTCTGCTCACTGGCTGAGCGAGGTGTGGGCGCGACACTGAGGGTTGCGATCCTGTTGCCGGTCCCGGTCCGGTACGGGCGCGACACTGAGGGTTGCGATCCATTGCCGGACACGAAAAAAAAAAAAGACAAAAAGGAAAAAATATATATATATATAAATCTAGAAACAATATATAGTTCTACCTGATTTTAGACTTTAGAGAAATAGAATATTGTACATGTACTATTCCCTCAACATTATAGGCATTTAAAATATTGATGATAATAATAATAAAAACGAACAACTTTGTCCCCACCACCCAGGTTAAGATAAAGAACATTACTATCACCACGGAAGCCTCCAGTGGACCCCCCCTTGATTCTCTTCCCCTCGCCTCTCAGAAGTAACCGCCATCCTGACGTTTGCCTCACTCCTCTACTTTTTTAAATAGTTCCTACTACTTATGTACGTATCCCTAAAGCAAGTAGTGTGACTCAGTTTTGCCCACTATCATATAGAACTTGCTTATATGTTCTTCTGTGACTTGCTTTCTCCACTCAGTATCTTGGAAATCCTCCCACACTGATGCACGTAGCAGTC
>NW_007797175.1:0-1360 GCF_000696425.1 Galeopterus variegatus | reverse complement strand
GTTGTTGCTTTTTAATAGTTGTAAACTGGTTGCCTTGTGGGAGAGAGTGATGCTGGGGACCTTCTATTCTGCCATCTTGACCGGATGTCTGTTTATACTCTTGATATGTGGGAAACTTTTTACAGTCAGACAATAAAATCCAGAAGCCATAAAGAGAAATAGTGATAAACATGTTTACATGATGCTTTTAAACTTCTGTGTTGAAGGAAATGCTATAAACAAGGCTAAAATAAATAAAACAAATGGGGAAGGGGTATATTTGCAACACATGACAAATAAAGGGCTAAATTTCTTATTTTATCAAATGTTCTAAGAAATAAATTTTAAAATTTTTCTCTCTTCAAAATAAAAATAAGATATAACCTAATAGAAAAGTGGGCAAATGGAATTGGCATTCTCACTTTCTTGTGTGTGGGGGTGGGGTGGGGGTTAAGATATAACCTAATAGAAAAGTGGGCAAATGGAATTGGCATTCTCACTTTCTTGTGTGTGTGTGGGGGTGTGGGGGGGGAGTAGAAATTTGTGTAACTTCTTTGAGTGGAATTTGACAATATTTACCAAAGTTTCAAAAGCATATTCTCTTTGAGTCAGCACTTCTGCTGCTAGGAATTTCACCAGTGTGTAGGTGGACAAATGGGCGAGAATGTTCACTTCAGCATTGCTGGTAAAAACAAGCTCTGAAAATCCCCTAAGTGTCCATGAGAGGAGGCCAGGGTAAGTGCATTCTGCTGCTGCAGCATTCAGAGGAAATCTATACAGTCTTTAAAAAGAACGAGGTAGACCAGATGTGGGAGAAGCTTTGAGATACGATATCAACCGAAGAAATAAGACGCAGTATTCATCATGTATTTGTCCTTACACACCTGCAAATATGTTCTGGAAAGATTCACAATAAGCTTTTAACAGTGGTTACCCTGGAGAAGAAAGTCTGTAAGTGGAGGGCTGATGGGAAGAGAATTTTTCTCTTCATTTGCTAATTTTTTACCTAAGACTTTTTTTTACTGTGTACCCATTACCTTATTAATTATTAAAACCGTGAAAACAAGAAATAGGAACAAAGTACAGACAACCTTTTTCAATAAGTATTTCAACATTTTAAATTTTATGTTCTTTGAGTCCCAGCTTTACTGTCTTTGTAACTACAATTAGCACCGCGAGTTCAATATAGCCCAGAGACTTGATGTTGGTTAATCTGAGTTCCCTTTTCCACCCCAGCAAATGTATAGGTTCCGTGGAACTTTTTGAGATATTGAACATAGTTCATGGAGTCCCATGGCCTTGGAGGACTCAAAAGGGTCCGGGGAACCCAGGCTGGGAACCACTGTTGTAATATGAAGAGCACTGGACCGAGACGCGGGGT
>NW_007797174.1:0-1360 GCF_000696425.1 Galeopterus variegatus | reverse complement strand
GACACAATTCAATCCTCATCACTTGGCAATACTTGTTTCATTCTCTTTTTACTTTTTCAGACTTAGACAGAGACAGCAGTGTAAAGACAGCCATGAACAGCTGTGAGAAAGAAACTAGAAATGTTAAGAAAAAGTAGATATACTACTAGAAGGAATGGAGAGGGAGAAATCAGTAGAAAGATAAGGAAGGGGTGAGGGGGATCAGAGAAGGGAAGAAGCAAAGAGGAGGAAAGGTGGAATCCACATACGGCTCTCTGTCTCTCCCCACCTGTGACAGCCATTTGATTGGGACTCCTCTGAAAAGCCAGAAGTCAAGATGAGCCTTTGGACCTTGGACAGACTTATGATGATCTAGGAATGGTCTTTAGTAGCTAGAAGAGGACATATGTATACTAGACTCTCTGGGTAGATAGAAGAATAGAAGGCAAGATCTACACTTGGATAATATTCCACCATCACTGCCTTCATTCAACTCCACTTCTGAAAATAATTTTCCCATCAGTCCCTAAATTTCCATAAACACTGACTATGCAAGAAAAACATTGCATAAGTGAGGAAACAAGAGATGAGTAAGCCTTCTTCCATTCTCTGTATCCCCTTTTTTCCACAAGGTTTTGCGCACTAAAGCAAGTGCAGCAGACTGTGGATATTCTAGCTCTTTAAATAACCTCATTGTAACTGGTTCAAGAATGCCTTGTCTATCCTAATAATTTATAAATTCCTTGAGGGTAGAAACCATGTATTCCCTCTTTCATTTTTTTAATCATTTTTTTAAAATATAATTGATTGTACGTATCTGTGAGGTACAGTGTTGAATATCAATACCTGTGTGCAATATGTGATGTTTCTGGTACTATGCAATTCCCTCTCTCATTTGTATCCCCCACAGTGCTCAGGACAGTACCAGAACATAGTAAGCATTCAAGAAAAACTCACTGCTCTAAAGATGATCCATGTTAAATCTTAACACAAACATCTTGGGGTTTAAGTTCCATTATTGGATTGCCAATCTATTTATTTATTTTTATTTTGAAATTTACCTTTATTGCCACACTCCAAAATCCTCTCTCAAGGACATGAGAATTTATAGTCTGACATCAGAGAAGAAACTGAGAATGAATTGCAGCTAAAATGACAACAGTGATTTCAATAAATCAATGCACTCTACTTCTTCATCTGAATAACTGATCTACCACACCAAAAAACATCCTAATACCCCATGATGTGAGCAGTACCAATAATAGTTCATCCCATTGCCATGTAAACACTGAGGCACTACCCCACTAATAGATGTGCTGGAAATACTGATTTAATTCTAAAAATATCACTTCCTTTTGTCTTCAAGAAGCAATTTTCCAGG
>NW_007797173.1:0-1360 GCF_000696425.1 Galeopterus variegatus | reverse complement strand
ATGCTTGCTCCCACCTCAGGACATCCTCATTGCTGCTGAGACAAGAGACACCATGGTCCTCCCATACAAATAACTTGGAAATGTGAGAAATTAACATCCCCTGGGGTAAACTTTAACCAAAGGGATGTGGGAGCAACAGATAAATTCTTAACCCTTCCTCCCCTTAGAGTCTGGCCTAGGTCAGTGTTTTGTAACCTCAGCACTATAGGCGTTATGGACCAGATGATTCTTTGTTTGGAAGTGGGGAATGCTGTGCATTGTAGGATGTTTAGTGGCATCTCTGGCCTCCACCCACTATACACTCAATGCCAATAGCACTTCCCCTAGTCTTGACAATCAAAAATGTCTCCAGACATTATCAAATGTTCCCTGGGGAGCAAAATCACCCCAGATTGAAAACCATTGGCCTAGGTGGACTGTTTGGAGATGCTGTAGTTTCATATGGCCTCTCCAATGATGTCCTGCAATACCAAGAAATCAGCTTGTTAGGCAGCTGCAGCCAGGTTAGCAACACACTCTCTCACATCTGCTCTCCCTTGTTTCCTGCCTCACCTCCCTTTCCCTCACTTCTGCCTCCCTGAGAGTGCACTCCCAATAACACAGAAGCTTGTTGCCTCTGGTTCTGTTTTCTAGAGAACCTGGGCTAAGGCAGTTGCTAATCAGATTCCAACTCAAAAATGTGAACTAAGAGACCCAGGGGAACGTTGCCACTTGGTGATGGAGGCTACAGCTGGAGGTGCCTGTAGTGCCGGGGCTGAGGAAGGTTCTTCCACTGAAGTTAGGGGGTGCAGGAGCCATGAGTGGGCCCACAGCAGACTAAGTCTGCAAAGAAAGGGAGAATGGAAGCACCAGGAAGCAGACCTGCTAGAGAGTGGGAAGGAGAGTGGGAGAGAACAGGGAACCCTCTTATATTCTCACTGCAAACCCCAGTCCTTGAGTTAGTTTAGGTGGGTCTCTGCTTGTTACAACAAAAAAAAAACCTCTGCTGAAATATTGGGAAAGATCCTGATTTCCTGCAGAACTCATATAAGACTTATTTTAGCTCAATTTAAGGAAGAATATTGTAATGATTAGAAAATTATTTCACTGGGCCGACCCTGTGGCTCACTCAGGAGAGTGTGGCGCTGGGAGGCTGCAGGTTCGGATCCTATATAGGGATGGCCGGTGCGCTCACTGGCTGAGCGCAGTGCGGGCAACACCAAGCCAAGGGTTAAGATCCCCTTACCGCTCACCAAAAAAAAAAAAGAAAAGAAAATTATTTCACTGAATGGAGAGACATAGGACAAGAGACAACGAGCTCCCCTCTCCCACTGGGGTCATTCCAAAAGGAACTGGACAGCCAGCCTCCCTCAGAAATATG
>NW_007797172.1:0-1360 GCF_000696425.1 Galeopterus variegatus | reverse complement strand
TTTGAAGATCATGAAAGCAATATTAACCATCTCTGGAGGAAATGGAAGAGAATACTTTTAACATATTGTTGAAACTATGATGCATGATTTACCATAGTTTTAAATAAACATATTTGTTGATATTCCTATCACAGATATTTTCAAGTAATGAACATACATTTTCAATTTTGAATATGCTGGCTGGAAAACATCTTGTGAGAAAAAAAGGAAACTTCAGTCATATCATTCATGTAAGATATTTTCTACATTCACTTTGTAGAAGATGAATTTTTAGAAATTTTTTTTTATAAAGATGAAACTTACCTCACTTAAATTCATCAGAAAGATCAATTTTGAATATGATGGCTGGAAAACATCTTGAGAGAATAAAAGGAAACTTCAACCATATCATTTGTATAAGATATTTTCTACATTCACATTTTAGAAGGTGAATTATTAAAAATTCTTTTTTATAAAGATAAAACTTACCTTACTTAAATTCATCAAACAGATCACACACATATACATATGTCATGCATAGAAAACTAATATAGAGAAAGAAATATATGGGAATAAAAGCAACGTTGTCAATGAGAGTTTATTTAAAAATTAAGTTTTTTATTTTTGCGTATGAGAGACATTGGATTTAACCTTGCACAGAAGTGAAATCATAACACAATATCAAAATAAAGTATTTCTAAAAAACAAACAAACAAACAAACAAATAAATAAATAAATTATTGTTTATAAATTGGACGATATTGTACCTGATTCTTGTTAATAAGGAAGGGAAAAGTAGTATCTGAATTTTCCCAAGTTTATAACTCAGTCAATCAAGATGGATTTTCCATGTCTAAAGAGAGAATAGAATTACTGGAGTCAGAGTTAAGAAAGTAAGAAGGTTCAGTGGGCTAAATTGTTCTGTAAGTTTCTCAGTGGAATACATAGAACCAGTATATGCCTCCGCAGAGTGTCAGCAGCAGTATTCTTATCCACAATAGCCACAACCATACCCATAGCCACACCACCATAGTAGTTTCTGTAGTAGAACATGGTGTCAGGAGTGGAGGGTTCATTGAAGAGCAAGAATGTGTTTCCTTAGATTGAATATGACCATCTGTCCAGGGTCTATTAGATCCCCTCAATAGTGGGAAAGCTACCTACAGTGTCGGCATAATTTGTATAAGAATTGTTGAGTCCTGATTTATTATGCAAAAAAAGATTAGTTTGCTATCATGTCAAGATAGCCAGAAATGCAAGATTTTTTGTAGTTCGAGAAACACATTTAAGAAGGGGGGAATATCATTTCGTCCTATTTATAAATGTAAATGCTTTAAGAGGTAAGATCACTTGCTAGTTGTTATTTTTTTGGTACAGCCAT
>NW_007797171.1:0-1360 GCF_000696425.1 Galeopterus variegatus | reverse complement strand
GGCGGGAGCACCGCCACGCTTCCCAAGCCGCGCACTATAGCAGTGCGCCACCGGGCCGGCCCAGGGGGGGCCTGAATTTTGAAGCACCTTGAAAGCCACACAGAATTTAGACTCTGGACTGGAGGGAGGTGTGCTGGGCTGTTATATGTTGAGACACTCACAGTTCTCAGTGAGGGCTCCTCTTGGGATCCTGTGGTGTGGAAGCAAGCTGGGAAGCCAGACAGATCTGGCTCAGAATCCCACTCTGCCACTTGCTGTATGTGACCCTGTATGTGATTCCATCTCTCTGAACCTTTTGACCATGAGGCTATTGTAAAGATTGAATGAGATGTCCATGGCACACCTGCCCGACGTGTGGCCTTTCTCTAGTGCTGATGTGTAGTAGCCCTCTCTTTTATGTTTACATCTTATTTACCCTATGGCTCTGAGTTAAGCAGGATTTGTACCTGATGTATTTCCAGCTCTGCCTCCCCACACTGTGGCACCCAATGCAGTATTCTGCACAGCGGCACACTTGGATTTGAATCCTAGCCAGGTGCTCATGGGAAAGTTGTTTCACCTTTCTGTGCCCCAATTTCCCCATCTCAGGATAACAGTCATACCTGCCTTTGTCCCATCTAGGTTGGGAAGAGTCTTCCTAAGATAACAACCCCAAACAGGCAGGGGTTCCCTCAGCTGCCCAGGGGATGTGGTCGTGAGACAGAACCCACAGACCCTGCAGGAGGAGGCTTCCCGGGACCATGGCCCAGGTCAGCATCAACAGTGACCACAGCGAGTGGGGCTTCAGCACTGATGCTGGGGAGCGGGCCCGTCTGCTGCAGAGTCCCTGTGTGGACACAGCCCCCAAGAGTGATTGGGAGGCCTCTCCCGGGGGTCCGGGCAGAGGCACCACTTCCACGCTTGGAGCCATCTTCATCGTTGTCAATGCCTGCCTAGGCGCGGGGCTGCTCAACTTCCCAGCAGCCTTCAGCACGGCCGGGGGCGTGGCAGCCGGCATCACGCTGCAGATGGTGAGTGTGCTGGGCTGGCCGGGAGGCTGGGCCCTTTGCCTCAGAAGGGAGGCTTGGGTCGGGGATGGTCAGTAGGTGACACACCCACTGCACTCCTCTCCTTTCACGCATGGCAGACATTGCTAATCTATTCCAGCCCAGGTGAAGCCTCAGAAGCCTTCCCAGCAATCAGAGAAATTTAAACATCGGCTGCATATTTAATTTTTTAGGTGTCACATTGATTTTGTGGTTATGTTTAAAAAGAAGACCCTGGGCCAAGCCCGTGGCGCACTGGGGAGAGTGCGGCGCTGGGAGCGCAGCAGCGTTCCCACCACAGGTTCGGATCCTATATAGGGATGGCCGGTGTGCTC
>NW_007797170.1:0-1360 GCF_000696425.1 Galeopterus variegatus | reverse complement strand
CAAAGCAACAGTCATCAAGTCAGTTTAGTACTGGCATAAAGACCAATATACAGACCAACAGAATACAAAAAAGAGCTCAGAAATATATCATTGTATATATGGCCAAATGAAGCTGGACCCATTCCTTATACCATATACATAAATTAACTCAAAATGGATTAAAGACTTAAACCTAAGAGCTAAAACTATAAAACTCCTAGAAGAAAACAGAGGAAAAGCTTCAGGACATTGGATTTGGCAATGATTTCTTGGATATGACACCAAAAGCCCAGGCAACAAAAGCAAAAATAGACAGATGGCACTACATCAAACTCAGAAACTTCTGTGTGTCAAAGGCAACAATCAACACAGTAAAAAAGAAACACACAAAATTGGAGAAAGTATTTGCAAATCATATACATAATAAGCAGCTATTATCCAGAGTTTGTAAGGAACTTCCACAACTCAACAGCAAAAAAACAAATAACCCAATTGAAAAATGGGCAAAGGACTTGAGTAGGCATTTATCCTAAGAAGATATGCAAATGGCCAACAAGCACATTAAATGATACTCAACATCACTAATCATAAGAGAAATGAAAATCAAAACCACAATGAGATACCACTTCATGTTCATTATGATGACAACTATTAAAAGATCCAGAAAATAACAAGTGTTGGTAAGGATGCAGAAAAATTGGAATGCTTGTACACTATTGGTGGGAATGTTAAATGGCTAAGTCACTATGGAAAACAGTATGGAGGTTCCTCAAAAAATTAAAAATAGAACTATCATATGATCCAGCAACCCCCACTTCTAGATATATAGCCAAAGGAATTCAAATTAAGATCTCAAAGAGATACGTGCACACTTGTGTTCATTGCAGCATTATTCACAGTAGCCAAGAGCTGGAAGCAATCCAAACATCCATCAACAGATAAATGGATAAACAAAATGTGGTATCAAGCAGCCTTAGAAACAGTAGCCAAGAGCTGGAAGCAATCCAAACATCCATCAACAGATAAATGGATAAACAAAATTGGTATCAAGCAGCCTTAAAAAAGAAGAAAAGCCTTAGAAAAGAAGAAAATCCTGTTACATGCTACAAAATGAATGAACCTCAAGACCATGCTAAGCAAATAAGCCAGTCACAAAAAGGGCAAATACTGCGTGAGTCCATTCATATGAATTACCTAACACAGTCAAAATCACAGAAACCGAAAGTGGAAAGGTGGTAACCAAGTGTTGGGGGTGGGAGGATGAATTAATGTCAGCAGATAAGAATTTCAGTTTTGCAAGATGAAAAAGTTTTAGAGGGTCGAGCCCGTGGCGCACTCGGGAGAGTGCAGTGCTGGGAGCGCAGCAGCGCTCCCGCCGCAG
>NW_007797169.1:0-1360 GCF_000696425.1 Galeopterus variegatus | reverse complement strand
CTTTTTTCCTCTGCTTTTAGAAACAGTCAAAATTATCAAACTTTTTTTTCATTTTAAAGGTTAGTCTTCCAAAATGGGGGTGGGGGTGAGATGGGATCACACATACACATACACATACTCATACATACACTCACCCCCTTCCCTAGGAGGGATGGGGGAATGGAAGCTTAAGTATATTGTTTAGAATATTTGGCGTAATTAAAAATAAGGGGTTGGCAAAGAAAGGGAAAAGCATTATTTATGAATGCCGATAACCAAAATACAATGAAAATATAGAGAGAATTTTATTCATATGGGATGGGAAACCAATTTTTTTTCACTGAATAGATACTTTTGAAAGTATCCCAATCTCAGGTTCTTTAATCAAAAACAGGGGAGAGGGGCTCAATATCTCAAATTCAAATATTTTAAAATACAAAGGCCCATGTCTGAAGACTACAAAGCCAACAGACAGAAAGTTCAGATGAACTTTAATGCAATTTACCAATGGCATGTCAGAGAGCCTAGCAAATCTAATTGGACACACTGGTATAAAAAGCCATCAATGCCAAAATGGCTAGTTTTTCTTTTTAATCAATGTTTGGCCCTGAGGGAAAGGCCAGACCAAAAACCAGAGAATAATAAAGAAATACACACACCCATATCTACCTATTTCAATAACTGGGGAAAAATAGTCTTCATGTAAGTATCTGAAGGAGGTTCTTCTTTCATTTCTTTAAAGTTTTTTTGGTTCTTTTTATTTTATTTTATTAATGTACCTTTCTCTTATAAGTAGTTTTTAAATATAACAACATGGAACATGAAACTTCACTTGAGTTTTTAGAACTATTCTCCAAGATATTAAAGAATGTTTGCCTTTCTTTGTAAAAGAGGGCTAACCTACCTTTCACAAAGGTCTAAATCTGTGCAGATTAATTATATGAAATGTATCTGTTTTTAAAACACTCCATATGCTGGTATTCGCATAGAAATGGAAGGCAGAACAAGAAGCCTCCCAAGTTATCCCACCCTAACAGCCTTTCCCTTTTCCATTTCCTGTTTATAATAAGGCAAAGTTCTTGCCAGGAAGTCATAATTTAGCCCCTTCCACCCAAACCCAATCCCAAACCCCAATCAACTCTCTCTGAAGGAAAATCCCTAAAAGAACTGGCAGGATATACATGCTGGGATGTGTATATGTCAATACTGTTCTTTTTCATGGTATGCTGTTTTCAAATTATTTTTTTAAAAAGTTATCAGGTATTGATATATTTTCAGAAAAATATTCACCCTAAACTAGGTTAATTTCCATGTATTTTCAGGATGTATTTTTTTCTCTTTGACAATATCACAATGCTCTTTGAAAGTTTTTTTTTTTTTT
>NW_007797168.1:0-1360 GCF_000696425.1 Galeopterus variegatus | reverse complement strand
GTGGAGAAGGAACAAAGAAATCTGTAACTGGTTGTGATCAATTAGTTGTAAACACCACTGCCCGCAGACTAGATGCAAATGAATAATTTAAAAGCATTTTTCAGCCAGTTATGGGTGGGATTTGGAAGATTAATTCGCCAGCATACTTAACTTTTATATAGGGTATCCATGAGAAATTCTCTACACAGTATCCTTCAGAAGAAATGAGATCTAGAAACCCACAGTGAAAAACTTTTCCATAACACACCTGAATGTTTCCCATTTATTTCTCATCTCTCTTTCTACCTCACTGGCCAATGCTTCCTTGGTTCTGTCCAAAAAAGTACTTACACTAAAATCTTTGTCTAAGAGTCTACTTCAGAGGAAACCAATTCACAAGTATCACAACTTTTTTTTAATGTTTAGAATTTGTTGTACTTTCTTTTACCTGCACAGCCATACCAGAAGTCCAGTTCACTATCATGCTGTTATCATTGCCAACATTTCTCAACTCTTCTGTGACTTTGCATAATTTCTTTGAAGTTCAGACTCTTGGTAGCAGCACTTGATTAGCAACTCATGGACACAAATATCAATGGAAAAAAGAAGAAAATTGCTGACCCCTTTTGGATGCACTGTGTGAGATGGGTAACCAACACAAAATATCCACTTGCGGGAGAAAGCGAGTAAAAATGAGTTTCAAATAACAAACTGATATAATGTTAGGTAGAAAGTTTATGTCATTACACAAAATTTAAACTTTTGTTTGTAGGCAATAAGAATTCATTACCATATCCTAAGCAGAATAATTAATTTTATCATAATTGCATCTTAGTAACAACTTTAGTTACAGTACGGATGATAGCATTGTATAACTGAGGGTCTGCTGATATACAATTCAAGGGACTCATAATATTCCTGAACATAGGTTAGTGTCGTAACCAGCATACTGGTGTTGAGGTTGGGGAAAAATGAAAGAAAAAGAATGCATATAATTGTTATTTTGGAAGTATAATTTAGAGAATTTAGTAAGTTCCACGATATGAGAGATAATGGAAGGAAATAAACCAAAGATAACTTACAGATTTCTAGATCAGCTAACTGGGTAATTAGGATGCTGATGAAAAATAATTAATGGAGTTTTAGACCCACCATATTTGAAATAAATTGAACATTCAATAATTACAAAATATTGGTCTAGAGTTTGGAGGAATAGTTTTGAGAATCTCTAATGTAGTACTCTGGAGACACATGCAGAAAGATAAACCAGTAAGAAGCATAGCAAAAATCAAGATGAGTGTTTTGATGAGAGCCAAGGAAAAAGACATCCAAGAATTAGCAGGAAGCCAGCTGGGTTATGTGCTATTGAAATCAAAGAGAA
>NW_007797167.1:0-1360 GCF_000696425.1 Galeopterus variegatus | reverse complement strand
CCCCTTCTCCCGGGAGACGATGGCCTGGCTGACTGGGGGACAGGTGCTGCCTTGAGGGGAATGTCCCAGCTTAATACCTGAAGAAATCCCTCCATGCTCCCCATCCATCCTCCACCACCCCACCCCACCCCACCCCACCTCACCTCATCCTCGTTCTAAAGCCTGGCGGTCGAAGCTTCTGGAATTAAAGATCGGCGTGCCAATCCGCCTGTGATTTTAAGTAAATCGCCTTTCCTGCAGCGCCTCAAGTGTCCTCCCCTGGAAAAAAGGTGCTTGTGAGAGTTTTAAATGAGATAGAACGTTTGCGAAGCTCCAGGCTTGGTACCGGACCCTTATTATGCACCTACAGGTGGTAGCTAATGTAAATATTTCACGTCGAGGCTAAGAAGGCCCTGTCACCCCCCAGGCTTTGGGTCTCCCGAGTCCTGAGTGCTGCTGCAGATTGCTGTGTTTGGCACTAGGAGAGGGGCAGTGGGCTACACGTCCAGGTTCGGCGGTGGAAGGAGACGCGTGCGGAAGGGATTCTGGCGTTCCGGCTCCCAGGCCCCCTCTTCTACCGCCTGCCAAGACCAGGGAGGCAGGTTTTCAGAAAGAGAAAGGAGCGAGCCGTTAATGGGAGGCGGGGCAGCCCTACGTGTAGCTGGGATGATGCAGGGGCTGGGGGCTGCTTTCCCTCCTGTGAATGTGAGGGGTCACTCCTACAACCCCCATCAGCCCAGGGGTGGGGATGGGGTGCTGGACATTGGGGGAGCTTGTGGAGGGTCCAGGGAAGGGGGTAAGGCTCTTGACTTATGAGTGGCTGACTTTAGGAGGTTGCATGGCTGTTTTGTGGTATTTGGGGGTTCTTTGAATGAATGTGAGTGCGTGTGAATGTGTAAGAGACTTTGTGAGTGTGTGTCTGGGTCTGTGAGTGAGGGACGGGGTGCCGGGCCCTGACTCATCTGCTGGCAAGTCCGCATTCATTTGTTTTTATATTTACTGAGAACACCTCGCTAGGCACTGCAAGGTGTGTCCAAAAGTGGTGGTGTGTCCAAAATTGAACAAGACCTAAGAAGTGCCCCTGAAGGGCTCACTGTATGGTGGGGCACACAGGCAGAAAGATTTTCTAAATGCTACAGTACCTATTGTGACGAATATTTCAATATTTTTTGAGCACTTATAAGTGCAAGATCTTGTTCTAAGCACTTTATTGGATTATCTCATTTAAACTTAAACTATAATCATGGGTTTGAAACTATTACATGGCTTATGTCATTTAGTAGTAATAAGTCCACAAGGTGGGTACTATTATTTATTTTTTTATTTTTTATTTATTTATTTATTTTTGTCTTTTTGTCTTTTTTCGTGACCGGCAACGGGA
>NW_007797165.1:0-1360 GCF_000696425.1 Galeopterus variegatus | reverse complement strand
TTTCCAGAAAGGGAAGGACATACTTAGATCACCTTATAACCACGTGACAGAAATGGAGACGGAAAGAAAGCAAGTCTTAAGCTATGAAGGAAAACTGTTTCATGGGATAAATGAACAAATGAGTAGGATTATAGCTGCTGTTTCACAAAATGCTGTGCATTGGAGAGAATGTGAACTTTGGGATTAGATCAGGTTTAAAATAGTATCCTGCTGCTTACTGACAATGTCATCCTGGACACATTTCATAAGCTCTCTCTGCCTCAGTTTTCCTGAGGAAAGAAAGAGAAGAAAAATTAAAAATTGTGGTGGTCAATGAAATCTCATTCTATAAGAAATGTGGGTTCCAACAACACGATGTGTTAAGTCAGAGTGTTATTGAGAATGCAAGTCTTAAGGACAATACCTTCATTCTCACTGCTAACAACAGAGAAGAGTAGCAGGGGCGCTTTGCCCATCACTTGCTCTCTTCTGCACACGCACTGCCCAGAATTTTGTCTCTATAAGGAACCGGGACCCCTTGGAGGAAAGATGATTCCCTCCAAGAAAGTTTTGGTCAGAGAAATCCTCAGGATTGATCTGGAGCAAAACAAGAATGACTTCAAGGACTCCAGGAGCTGTGATGAAAGGACATAGGCAGTTAAGACAGGTTCCTGCCAGCCTCTGTCAGTATGAAAATCACAAGGAAAGTGATCACTATAGTTCACCAGACTAGTTGAAGTTGTAAAAAGTTCATAATGATATTTAAAAGATGAACATTAATATAAAGTGAACAAAAAGGAAGTTATAAGAGTTAATGCACTGATGGTGTTTAATTTGGTGTTGATTGCAGCAGGTAGCTGTTGAGTATGAACTAATAGCATAATGCCCACCAAACTGAGAAGGTTTTCTGAGACCAAAGAAAGAAGCAGGCAACGCCTTATGGTTTACGAGGAGATTATTATTACTATCATTGTTGACTTACAAGGAATGGATGGGGAGGACTCTTGATCCCAGTGCTGCACAGCTGCTTTCTCTGCAACCTTGGGGGGAGGAGTTGAAGCTTTTAAGGGACTTAAGGACAAAAGAGCTAGGCCAAAGACAGAAAAGCTGTGGAAGTGGAAGATTCTCGGGCACCTCACAGCCTCCTGTTGCTTATTCTTGGGGTTGCTGGTATCATTCACCTTATCCAATGCAAGCATAGCATTCTGTTACTTTCCCTTCCTCAGTTGCTAAGCAACCTGTACAGGGGAGAGATTGTAACTATTGAAGCCTGTGCTCTGAGGGCCACAGGGATGGAGAGAGGTCTGACTAGCATTCCTACAGAACAGTAATACATGTGGGCTTTTTATTTCTTCTGTCAGGTTGTGTCTACTTACAAACA
>NW_007797164.1:0-1360 GCF_000696425.1 Galeopterus variegatus | reverse complement strand
CTGTGGTGGAAAGCCAGGTCTTCTGATGCCCGGTTCAGTGCTCCTGCCCTTGTACCATGCTGTCTGCCTCCATCTGCATAGATCTCAGTGAGTCAGGGGTCCACCTCAACCTTAGTATATTTCTCAGCTCTGGAAAGAAGTCAATTCAGGGAGAATGGCATTTGGGGCTTCAGCTGCATTGTTTGAATTTATTTCCACAGGTAGAAATGAGGCCATTTATTCCTCCAGAACTTCTCTATTGCGTGTGACTATTCCTACAGGAAACAGGCAAAGGACCATAAGAACGTAAGAACCATAAGAACAGAGTTAAAATGACTCTGAGAGAAGGCCCACGTCTCCAGGACCTTGAATGAGATCAGAGTGGTTAGAAGGGAGCATGAACTTTTAAGTATCATCATGCCTTTTATAAGCAGTATCTTATTAAATTCTCAACACAACTTTCAGAAGTATGTACTTTTCCTTTGAAGTTGACATGCAATGCGTGTTATCCTTAATTCAATCCTAAAATCATCCAGAATCAATGCCTAGACTCTTTTTCTAGACCTTAGGCAGGCCCCAATGAAAAACTTTTGTTGGTAGTGGAGGTGGGATTGGGGTTGGGGAAAGAGAATTATTGGGATCCTGAGATTGGTTTTGGTTGGAACACGGTTTCTCTACTTTAGTACTATAGACATTTTTGGTCAGATAATTTTTTTGGTGTGGGAGGCTGCCCTGTGCATTTTAAGCTGCTTAGAAACATCCCTGATTTCTACCCACTAGATGCCAATAGCACTTTCCTCCCAGTGTGACAACCAAAAATGTCTTCAGACATTGTCAAATATTCCCTGAGGAGGGAGACATGAAATTAATCCCAATTAAGAACCATTAAATTAGTTGTATGTAGAATGGTTTCCAATTAGTACCTTCTTTTTACTGGGCCAGAGAAATAGGACCCAGTGTAAGGATGCAGGGTTAATGGTGACACTGGTCAATAGGAATAATCTGAACTGCAAATTTGATGTGTAAAGATTTTCCTGAGAGATACTTTATTACTAAAGGCTTTATACACAAAGATGCTATAAAGCAAATAGAAGATTTTAAATCACTTAAAAGTTACAAAAATGACTTACCACATTTTTTTTTGATTTCTCATCTATTCCTGTGAGGTATCCTGTGAGAATAAACTGTTAGGAAGACAAAAGTTAACAGGTGATATGTTTGAGTACCTTACAGTATAATCCCCTTTGGATCCACAAGCTTCATTGTTTGAATTTTCCAAGTCAGCTAGTCTTTCTGGCTGAGCATTAGGAACGAAGGAGTGTAGGTACTGATGCAAGAAGAAATACCATGTTGAACTTGCTCAGCACTGAACTAGAGCTCT
>NW_007797163.1:0-1360 GCF_000696425.1 Galeopterus variegatus | reverse complement strand
AAAAAAGACTGAGAATAACAAATGCTGGCAAGGATGTGGAGAGAAGGGAACTCTCCTACACTGTTGGTGGAACTGTTAATTGGTACAGCCACTATGAAAAACATTAGGAGGATTTATCGAACAATTACAGATATATCTACCATATAATCCATCAATCCCACTTCTAGGTATATACCCAAAGAAATGGAAATCATCACGTTGAAAGGATACTTGCACTCCCATGTTTATCACAGTTCTATTTACAACAGCCAAGATATGGAACCAACCTAAATGTCCATCGATGAATGACTGGATAAGGAAAATGTGGTATATATACATTATGGAATACTACACAGCCATAAAAAAGTATGAAATTCTGCTATTCACAGCAACATGGATGAGCTTGGAGAAAATTATGTTGAGTGAAATAAGCTAGGCATAGAAAGAGAAGTACTGCATGTCCTCACTCATAAGTGGGAGCTAAGAAAGAAAAAAGGAAAGAAAGAAAATCCACAGTGGTGCTTTGTATTTGCAGAGGGAGAGAACGTACCTAGGGTTGCTGAGGGTAGAGAGGTGAAAAAGGAGGGAGGTTGGGGAGAGGTTGGGTGGGGGACATGGGGAATAATGGCAACTTGTGGTGATGATCTGATCATTATATCTTGGACACAGGTGGTGACCGTCAGCTTTGTACCATGAATATGCATAATCAATTAACAAAATAGCTGAAATAGAATCGTGGACTTACTGGACTAAGCCACATGTAACTGCTATAATATGTGTTATAGAGATTAATAGCTTCCCTTGCAGACTTCTGTTCAGTAAAAACAGCACAAGTCCAGATCAAAAAAAAAAAAAAAATCACTCCCAGAATGACCAAATTCTAGTTAAATTTCACCTTTTGAATCCTTCATTCCGACTTCCTTTGGACCTCTCCAGCCCCACCAGCTCCAGAGTAATATATTACACTCCTCACATTCTTATGTACAGGTCCTTGGGAGAAATTGTTCAGGAACCTAATACTTTTGAGTTGGGAGCACAATTAGACATTATTTTGAAACCACTTACTCTGGAATCTCCCAATTTTGCTTGTGTGCAGTGGTTGGAATGGAGCTAAGGTTGAAGAGGGAAAGGAGACAAAACTTTAAAAGGACAAAATTTATTTTTAAAGTCTTAAGAGTAACTATTCTAGGGCAATCCTCTTTTTGTTTAAATAAATGCTGGAATTAAATGAGAGGCTGTGTAGCCAGGACTTTAAAATCCCCAGGTCCTGTGTGAGGCATTCCAAGATCTAGCTCCAATACTTCCTGTGTATGTATCCAAGTGATTCAAATCCTCTAAGCAGCTATTTCCATATATGCAATATATGAGTATTGATAGTACC
>NW_007797162.1:0-1360 GCF_000696425.1 Galeopterus variegatus | reverse complement strand
TCCTTTTTTTTTTGTCTTTTTTCGTGACCGGCAACGGATCGCAACCCTCAGTGTCGCGCCCCGTACCGGACCGGGACCGGCAACGGTATCGCAACCCTCGGTGTTGCGTCTGCACCTCACTCAGCCAGTGAGCGGCCGGTCTGTATGTGGGATCCAAACCCTCGGCAGGAGCGCTGCCGCGCTCCCAAGCAGCGCACTGTAGCAGTGCGCCACCAGGCAGGCCCTCACCCAAACTTTTAATCACAGATAGAGATAAACACTTGGAATAAAAGGTACGGTACAGGGCTGGCTGGTTAGCTCAGTTGGTTAGAGCACAGCCTTGTAACATCAAGGTCGAGCATTTGGTTTCCTGTACCGGCCAGCCACCAAAGAAAAAAGATATGGTAGGATGGAAATCAGTCAGGTAAATCCTCAAAAACTTAAACATGGAATTACCATAAAACCCAGCAATTCCATTCCTAGGTATCTAACCAAGAGAACAGAAAACATCCGTCCACACAAAAATTTGTATACCCACGTTCACAGCAGCGCTGGTCACAATAGCCAAACAGTAGAAACAACCCAAATGTTCATTGATGGATGAATGGATCAACAAAATATGGTCTATCCATATAATGGAATATTACTCAGACATAAAAAGGGATGAAGCACTGATACATGCTATGACACCAGTGAACCTTGAGAAAATTAAGCTCAGTGAAGGAAGAAAGACATGAAAGGTCACAAAAGGTCACACATTGTATGTTTCCACGCACATGAAATGGCCAGAATAGACAAATCCATAGAGACAGAGTTGGTTAGGGGTGGGGGATGAAGGATGGTAGGAAGGGGGAGAAATTGCTTTAATGGGTACAAGTTTTCTTTTTAGGGTGATACAATGTTCTGGAATTAGATAGTGGTGATGGTTGCACAACATTGCACATGTGCTAAACAACACTGAAATGTACATATATATGTACTTGGGTGGCTGGCCCGTATGGGGATCTGAACCCTTGATCTTGGTGTTATCAGCACCACGCTTTCCCAAGTGAGCTTACTGGCCAGCCTAAGTGTATACTTTAAAAGGATGAATTTTATGTTATGTGAATTAAACCTCATTAAAAAGAAGATAAGGGGGGGCCGGCCTGTGGCTCACTCGGGAGAGTGCGGTGCTGATAACACCAAGGCCACGGGTTCGTATCCCATATAGAGATGGCCGGTTACTCACTGGGTGAGCGTGGTGCTGACAACACCAAGTCAAGGGTTAAGATCCCCTTACCGGTCATCTTTTTAAAAAAAAAAGAAGATAAGGGATGGAGCGGGCTGGCAGAGAAACCAGGGGGTGGGCAGAATCGAGGGGGAGAGGCAGGACTCCAGAAGA
>NW_007797161.1:0-1360 GCF_000696425.1 Galeopterus variegatus | reverse complement strand
GCACCCTCAGAATTGGTGCAGGTGGGCCAGGCGCCTCCACTTTCAGATCCCTTAGAAAGCTAATATAAGTTCACTCTATGATTCTACTTCCACAGCAGGTTCAAGAAAGAGCAGATATGTATGAACAATGATTCAGCACATCATATTTATAATATCAAAAGGAAAAATAAAATATCAAGTGTTTATGACTAGATAATTGGATAAATGAATTATGACATGTTAAAATGAATAGTCTTCAACCATTAAAAAAACACATTTAAAAGATTATTTAATGACAAAAAATAGTCTTTATTTCTTTTTCTTTTCTTTTTTTAGTGCTAAATTTTTAAAAGCATGTTGCGAACTTTGTGAACGGGAGGAGGATCCAGATGTTGAGAGCATCATGCACACATGCATGCACACACGTGCACGCACGCACGCAAACACACACACACACACACACAGACCCTGAGGAAAGATGACAGTGGTAGGCGGCACATCACGAGGCAGTGCATTACTAGCATTGACGATGGTTATATCTGGATGCTGGGATGAGGGGTACTTCTATTTCCAACCACATAATATCTTATTTTCCATTATAATGAGCATGCATCACTTTATAATCAGAAAAATGCCATGAAAATGCTTTGCTTCTTCATGCCATTGAAAACACGAATACCACCTGCTGCTGGAGACTCTCTCAGCCACGTAACTCCGTGGGATGAAGATAATGAAGCCTTCTCCATCTGTTCCACAAAGTAACAGTCACACTAAGGAAAATGCTTGATTTTTTTTTTTTAATTTCGAGCATTTTATTATTTCAAAGGATTCTTTCTGTTTTTAAATTCGATGTCATTTTTATCATGCTATTTATTCCAGGTAATAGAAAGTGCTTTTTAAAATTCTATAATACTGACTTTTGACACCTTGTGTCATTCATGGGTGTACATAGTGTATTAGCATCCCAGGACTGACATCACAGAGTACCACAGTCTGGGTGGCTGGCTTAGATAACAGATATGTGTCCCTCACAGATCAGGGGACCAGAAGTCTGAAATCAAGGTGTTGGCAGTGCTGGCTTCTGCAGGCTCTGAGTGAGGGTCTGCTCCCTGCCTCTCTCCCGCTTCTGGTGGCTGCTGGCCAGCTTTGGTGTTTCTTGGCTTGTAGACGTATCACTCCAACCTCCGTCTAGATGGCCACATGGCTGCCCTCTCTGTGTGTATTTTTGTGTGTTTTCTTATAAGGACACCAGTTTTTGAATTCAAGGCCCACCCTAATCCAATGTGACCTCATCTCTTCTTGTTGAAACATAATTGATTGTACATATTTGTGGGGTACAGAGCTGACTGTTGATATTTGTATACAATATGCAATGATCAAA
>NW_007797160.1:1103-1360 GCF_000696425.1 Galeopterus variegatus | reverse complement strand
CAGAGCTCATCGATCTAAGTAAACTCATCAGACCAAGCTCATCGATCTAAATAAACTCATCCGAGCAAGCTAATCGATGTAACTAAACTCATCAGCCCGAGATCATCGATCTAAGTAAACTAAGCAGACCAAGACCTTCGATCTAAGTAAACCCATCACACCAAGTTCATCGATATAAGTAAACTCATCAGACCAAGCTCATCGATCTAAATAAACTCATCGGACAGAGCTAAGTGATCTAAGTAAACTCATCAGAC
>NW_007797160.1:0-270 GCF_000696425.1 Galeopterus variegatus | reverse complement strand
AGAGCTCATCGATCAAAGTAAACTCATCAGATCGAGCTCATCGATCTAAGTAAACTAAGCAGACCAAGACCTTCGATCTAAGTAAACCCATCACACCAAGCTCATCGATATAAGTAAACTCATCAGACCAAGCTGATTGGTCTAAGTAAACTCATCGGACAGAGCTAAGTGATCTAAGTAAACTCATCAGACCGAGCTCATTGGTCTAAGTAAACTCATCGGACAGAGCTAAGTGATCTAAGTAAACTCATCAGACCGAGCTCATTGATC
>NW_007797159.1:0-1360 GCF_000696425.1 Galeopterus variegatus | reverse complement strand
TTTTTTTTTCTTCCAGTTCCTTGTTAGAGTATAAAAATGCTACTGATTTTAGTGTGTTGACTTTGTATTCTGCATCTTTACTGAAATCGTTTACAAACTCTAAGAGTTTTTTGGTCACGTCTTTAGGATTTATTATACATAGAATTATGTCATCTGCAAGCAGGGACAGTTTGATTTTGTCCTTTCTAATCTGGATGCCCTTTCTTTCTTTCTCTTGCCTGATTGCTCTGGCTAGTGCTCTTCCAATACTATGTTAAATAGGAGTGGTGAGTGTGGGCATCCTTGTTTTGTTCCTGTTCTCAAGGGAAAAAGCTTTCAACTCTTCTCCTTTTAAGGATGATATTAGTGGTGGGTTTGCCATATATTGCTTTTATTGTGTTGAGATAATTTCCTTCTATACCTAATTTGCTGAGAGTCTTTATCATAAAGTGATATTGAATTTTGTCAAATAGTTTTTCTGTGTCTACTAAGACAATTATATGGTTTTGTTCTTGATTTTGTTGATGTGGTGTATCACATTTATTGACTTGAGTATATTGAACCACTCATGCATCCCTGGGATGAATCCCACCTAATTATGGTGTAAAATTTTTTTGACATGTTGTTTCATTCTGTTTACCAATATTTTATTGAGGATTTTTGTATCTGTGTTCATCAGAGATATTGGCCTGTAGTTTTATTTTTTGTTATTGTATCTCTATCTGGATTCTTTTTCTCATTTTGTTGTGTTGTCTAACTAAGTATTCTTGTATCTCATTAAGTTTTCTTATGATTGTTGCTCAGAATTCATTTTTAGCCATTTCAAGGGCTTCCTGCTCTACAGACTCTGATATCTGAGAATTATTACATTCCTTCATGGTGTCATATTTTCTGTTTTTTCATATTTCTAGTTTCTCTACATTGATGTCTAGTCATCTGGTAGAGCAGTTGCTTTTTCTGTTACTCTGGGTTGAGCTACAAGAAGAGAGACATCCTTTCATAGATGTGTTTTATAATGGCCATTGAGTGGGGTGTTTTATTATTGTTTCCAGGTAGATGTAATAGTGTAGTCTCTGTATGGGTACTTTGGCTGTAATTATCTGTTGGTGTTATGTGTGAGGGCCTCTGTGGCCTAGTCACTAGGGCAATTAGTGAACCCTTGCTGAGGTTTGTGACACTATGTTGGTTCATCCAGTATGTGGGCAAGCTCTCAAGTTCTTGGGAAAAGTGCCTGGGTGTCCTGTTGCTCTTTGGCTGTGTGAGTGACCCTGGGAGGACCTGTTGACACCTCAGCTAGCTCCCTATGACCCTGATGGGTACACTGGGGTATACTGGTGCTCCTCTGTTTGAATGGATGACCCTGGGTGGGTTTTCTCTTTTT
>NW_007797158.1:0-1360 GCF_000696425.1 Galeopterus variegatus | reverse complement strand
CCCCCAGAATACACACATCACACATCACGGGGTGCTGTGGCTCCCTCTCAGAGGAGCCGTTTCTGTCCTTTCTTAGCCCTTCAGGGCAGCATCTGCTTTGTGTCAGTGACAACTGCCAGGTCTAAAGATGAATGATCCAGGCTCCGCCTTGATGGATAGCTGCCCCCAACAAATTGGCACATGATCTACAGAGATCTTCTTTAGAAAACATGACACAGGGTGACAGATGAGGAAGGTGAGCTGCACTTCTGTTGCCAGATACGCCAGCTCTGAAGAAACTCTCTGCAGCAGATGAAATACAGTTTTTCACACAAGATCCAAAGAGGAAAGAAACACCCACTTTAAGGAGTGAAATAAATAACACCATGGATTTGGATAATTTTGCATTTCTCAGAGGTGCTTTCACTCAATTTTTTTAATTGCCCAGTGTGATAGACAGGATAGGTAGTACAAGAGTACTTCAAAATGTTCGTGGAAAAATAAAATTAAAAGATAATATGAATCTTTCCAAGAACTTTTGAAGTATCTTCATATTATTCCCATTTTTCTCATGTGTAAACTGAGGCCGGAAGAGGTTAAATGTCAACCGTAAGGTCACATGGTACACTGGGGGCAGAGCCAGGGTCACAGCCTGTCCTCTGATTCCTCACCAGTGCTCTTTCTTCCACCAGTGTGACAGTGGGGTGGGGACAATGCCGTCATTCACTTTAGTACAAGTAGGAAAGGAAGGCTGACTGGTAAGAAATGTCTCGTACATGTGCTTTATTCCCAAGGCCTATCTATGGGAGAAAAACCTCATGGGAAAGCATTTGGTTGGAGCTGAGAATTAAAGAGAGATGTGGTTTTTGTCATTTCAGGTACTCGGACGTGCCACATGACCCAGCAAGCCTTAGGTGTGTGGCAGGAGGTACCTCTGCTGCAAGCTTTTGACGGGCCAATATCCAGGTTTTATTTCTAACGTAAAGGGGCCTTCCTGGAGCAGCTCAACCACACTCGGACTGAAATGCTGAGTGCATCGCTTTAGGGGACAAAGCTGGGGACCATGTACCAGCCTCAGGCCAATTAAGCCTAAAACAAATTCTTAGGCTGCCAGAACACTGATCACACTTGAAGTGCTGCAGGCTCCAACCCATGGTGCAAAACTGCTGGACGTGGCCTGGTAATTGGGCTGATGCTCTGGCTCCCTGTCTACGGTTTCCCTAATGACCAGGGAGTGGAGTGTTGCTGACTGTTGGTTTAGGAGCATTTAAAAAGCGAAAGTGCTAGAAAATGCAGTCAGTAAGCCCACAAGCCTGACTCCCCCGGAAGACATTTGCCGGACACACACTCTGGTTTTTTTTTTTTTTTTTTTTTTTTTAAC
>NW_007797157.1:0-1361 GCF_000696425.1 Galeopterus variegatus | reverse complement strand
TATATTCATAGATGGTTCCTGGCTCATAACTCCAATAACTTTGTTCTTTTGTTATAATGTTAGGGCACTTTAGGCCTCAGGAGCAGGCCTCAGAAAACTGAGTCCTCTCTGACCTTCTCCTGTTCCCCTTTTGCCTGCCCTTTTGTCTCCTTGAGGCCATACATAGAAATTAGAATTCCTCTGCCTCAAGGCTGGTCACAGAAACCAGTCCCAAAGCTAACCATCAAGGCCTTTTCTTTGCCTTGGAACTGGCCATGAAGAAATTCTCTGACCAGCCTTGTCTAGTTGTAGGTGCTGGGACCCCTATTCCAGAAGGGTGCCTTTCCCATGCCTGGGAGAAAGGAATGCTGCACAAGCCAACAACCTAAACAAACAGGACTTGCTGGGTTTCCCCACCCAGTCTGTTAGTGTTAGATCATACTCTTTTTGTCCAATCACATTTCTGCACAGTTTTCCATGCTTCAGTCATGCCTACCCAGTGAAGCCTCTATAAAAGACCCAAGGGGATGGGATATGGAGATCTTCTGGAGAACTGAACTCATTTGCCTGCCAGGAGGGTGGTGCACACCAACTCTATAGGAACAGAAGCTCCTGTGCTCGGGATCCTTCTAGACCTTACCTATGCATCTCTTCATCTGGCTGTTTCTTTGTATCCTTTAAAACATCCTTTGTAATAAAACAGTAAATGTAAGTGTTTCCCTGAGTTCTGTGAACCCATAGAGGGGTCTGTGGGAACCCTAATATATAGTTGGTCAGAAGTTCCAGAGGCCTGGGTTCACACCTGGCATCTGCAGTGGGAGAGGGGAAGTCTTGTGGGACAAAGCCCTCCTATAGGATCTGACAGTATCTCCAGGTACACAGTGTTGTAATTGAATTGAATTAGAGGACACCCAACTGGTGTTCACTGGAGAATTGCTGGCCTGCTTGCCAGTGGGGAGAAATCTCCACATACTTGGCCACAGAAGTCAGAAATCTGTCTTCAGTGTTAATTGCTACTTAGCAAGAGCATAAGAAAAACACATTGGCTGTGTGTGTTTTTGGTACACAGAATGACTAAATAGTAAGTAAGTAACCCAAAATGTGAAAAACACAAATGCGTACTAGTAGGCAGAGAAATATGTTTTGATACATGTGCATGATACATGGTATATATGAGTAAAAAAAAAAAAAAAAAAAGAACTACACCTAGATAAAACTATTTTTGAAAAGTCAATTAAATGATTATCACAAAAACTAGATTAGTGACTAATCCTGAGAGTGAGAAAGAGGATGATATTTAAAAAGAACACAAAGAAAGAAGAATTCTAATCTTAAGGTGCAGAAATACATGCATGTTTATTATTATGCATCATAACTGGGAT
>NW_007797156.1:0-1361 GCF_000696425.1 Galeopterus variegatus | reverse complement strand
ACATTTCTGGGGGCCCCTAGGTGAGTTAAAGGTTATCATTAGAACCTCTCTTTTTGAGTGTTAGCGCAGTTTGCTACACATATTAAGTGAAGTAAGGAAGATACCTGTTTGTTTAATCAGAGTAGATGTCTTGGAGTTGGTTGGAGCATTGGAATAGCAAGAGGGTGTAAGGGGCTTGTTCGGTTGAAACATTTTCACACTTGTCCAACTCTGATAGATTTAGTAGACTGTGACAGACTACTGGCAAATAGATTTCAGCCAGTGGCTTCAAGGCTCCTTTGATAAATAGTTATGCTTTGACAGGCCAATATACTTTCAATTCGTTTAAAACTAAGTCTGTGAACCTTGCCAGTTGGGTAAATTGAAATCAATAGTGGCCAGAGAGAGAGATTCATTGAATGATAAATCAATGCACCTCTCTTTATTACTAATAGATATGGACCACAGGGAGAAGCAAATCTTATTCCATCCCACGGGGCTAGATGTTTTCTACAAATTCCATTACTTTGTAAAATGTGCTACACTCTTTAGTGAACATTTACTCAGTGGCTTTTGGACTATGGGATGTGCAGTATTTGCTAAGTGAGCTACAAGGCTAAAGCCGTGTATTTTTGTCTGTGCTAACTGGGTCCTGGGATAACGATACTTACTAATAAGGTATGCTGGTAAATATGACAGATACTTAGGTCAAAGTTCCGTTTTATGCATTCATCGAGAAAATCCAGCTGAGAAACTGAGAGCTGGTTCAAAATCTTCTATGAGTAGCCAAGGTTGAGAGTGTTGGCTGAAACCATACACTTACTACAGCTGCAATCGAGAGCAAACCGTATCTATTCAACAAGCATTTATTGAGGACACACTGATTTTAAACCATCACACATACTACTTCATTAGATACCAAAAATTCTTCACTAGACACACAGTTGCTCACTTTGAGGATTTTCTAACTTAATTGATTCTTACAACCATATAGCCGGTGACTTAGAATAATAATGAAGTGAAGTAAACTTACTCACCCAAATGATCAGTGAGAATGTACTTATTTTGCTTCATAGTTTTTAACCTATAAAGCACTAAGTGACTTGATGTTTTGCTGTATAGAATTAACACGTCATCTGTAATTTATGTTGTATGTTTTTTCCATAAAGATGATACCTTCTTGATATTCCAGCTATTGAAATAATTCCGCTATTACCCAGGTATATATCCTCTTGCTTTGTTCAGTTTTGTTCTTTTCTCTTTATGATATTCATGATATTTTCTATTTTATTTCACCTTGTATCTTATTTTGTTCACCAGAGATTGCGTACTTCATCTTTTACTTAATTTTCTAGTAACTTGCTGAAGATAAAGACTGGCTC
>NW_007797155.1:0-1361 GCF_000696425.1 Galeopterus variegatus | reverse complement strand
CGCCGCGCTTCCCAAGTGGCGCACTATCCAGTGCGCCACCGGGCCGGCCCAGTGGGATACTTTTTAAATTGTCCCCTGAATCCTTTTGACATAACCTTAGTAGTCTTTGTTAATTTCCTTGATGTTTGGAATGTAAAAACGTTTCAGAGTCGTCTCATACCTTTCTGACCCCAGATCTGGAATCAGCCATTACTTCAAAGAGATCTGGTTTCTTTTACTGAGAAATGGCATTTAGAGACCATAATCTAAATACAAAGGAGCTCATTGCTACTGGTTTAATTATTGTTTCTAGGTCTTTTCAGTGAAAATTGCTAGGAAAGACATTTTTAAAAAGAAAGTACATCATGAAGCCATACCACTATTTCCAATTCAAATTTAGAGATTGCTTTTATTTTATTTTACTTTATTTTTTTTTAAAAAAATAATCTTGCAAAGCTGTTACATGCTTTAAAATTCAAACTATGAAACAAGGAATATGCAGAGAAGTTTGTCTTCTATTTCTCTGTCTTGACCCTGTTCCTTCTCCCCATTTTATAGCTTATTCTTTCATTTTTACATTTACTTAAAAATTCAATTTTTTAACTAAAAATTTTTAAATGATTCCACTTTTTAAAATATAAGAAATATATACATTCATTCCCTGCTACAGATTCCATATTTGCAAATTCACCTATGTATTAGCTGTTTTTTTGTGTCACTAAAACAGAATACCTGAGACTGGGTAATTTATAAAGAAAAGAGGTGTATTTGGCTCACAATTCTGGGACAGCCGCATGTGGTATGTGCCTCAGGCTGGTTGTAATCACAGCAGAAAATGGCAGACAGTTGGTGGTTATGTAGGAAAAAATATAACTTTAAAATGCTTAATTTGCTTCTGTATTTAATGCTTGCTAAAGATGGGGAAACATAACTAACACCATTTTAAGTAAGGCAGGCCCAGACACATTAAATTCCAGAAAGGGAGTAAAACACCACCCGGTTCCAGGAACTGACTGACCAGTTCCTTATCTAAAAGCCACCTGGAAGATAAACGATTGGGAAATACACTATTCCTTATCAGTGTACCAGCTTGCTAAAGCCCACCAATAAATCCAAAGGTCACCTCTGATAACCTGCAAACAGTAAACAACTCATCCTATTGTGAAAGTCTGTCTAAAAAACTGTATAAAAAGCTCTTGTGTTAAAGGCTCATCGTTGCTTTTGTCTTGAATGCTGAGTGACCCCAGCATGCTGGAAATAAACTCCTCTAGCTTGAATGCATCAGTCTCTGTCTCATAGTCTTTGTGAGGTGAGCCATCCTGACGTGTGGAGTTTGTGCACAGTGCACAGATCTTACAGTTACTAGCAGATCACATGGAGAG
>NW_007797154.1:0-1361 GCF_000696425.1 Galeopterus variegatus | reverse complement strand
TCTATAAAATTAAAGATGAAAAAGGAAGAAATAAAATAACTACTTTAAGAAGTTAATTATTATAATAATTATAGTTAGTGCATTTATAAATATTAGCTAATTTTATAATCCTTTTGGAACCTGACTTTTCTCACGTAAAAACTGATTTTTTTGGTTGTTTTTTAAAAGAAAATGACTACAGTTATAATTAAAATCAACTATCAACAGTGGACCAATTAGGGACAGACACTGTTGATTGTAATCGTAAACTCTACAAAAATGTAGAAAACTTAGTCATTGTTTTTATGGACGGACAGAAAATCTTTTATTGTAATTTTTTTACTTAGCTACGAAAAATGATTTACATAAAGATATTTAGCATTCATGACAAGTTCTATTATGTTATTTTCTAAGATCCAGAAAACAAATAAGTTTTTAAAAATACCCATTTTAGATTAAACTAATGCAAAGCAATGGTCAAAATTTGTTCTTTCTTCTTTAGAAACACTGTGTTGTTTTTTCTTTTCCACAATGTTTTTGGTGATATATTTGATTATGTGAGCTTGTCCAAGATGCTGAGATGTAGTCTGTGGTCTATTTTGCTGCTACTACAAATATTGTAGCTTCTCAGTGACAAAGGTCCACATCTTCTTTTCGTGCTTCAGAACTGATGACATGCAACCTGTGATTCTGAGAAACACTTCCTTACTACGTTTCCAACCCAAATTCCAACTTTCTAAGACATTAATACCAGTGTGTTCCTGAAGCATCTGGAACTTATCATGCCAAAAGTTGAGTATTTTCTTTTGTCATAACCCATCTGCAAACTGAGTCTACCATGCCTCCTCCTCCACCTGCAATCGTAGTTTACTGTATTCATACCTGAAATGTATGCAGTAACTTTGATGTTAATTAACCTAAAATTTTGGATCATTCCAACTATTCAATATCTTTCTGATGGATCCTTTTCCTAAGATTTCTCAGGAAATCTTAGATTCACTAAGATTCACTGCCTCTAAGTTTATCTAAAAAAAAAAAAAAAAAAATGGCATCTGGTCAGTCCACAGCACATCAGTCTGCTACTTAAAGAAGTGCTGTATGTACCATGTCTTTCTAATGCCTGCAGGATGTGAGTCATACTTTGTAGTGTTTTTTTTGTTTTTGTTTTTGTTTTTTTCCTTTTTGTCTTTTTTTACTGACTGGTAACGGGATCACAACCCTCGGTGTTGCGCCGGCACCGCGCTCAGCCAGTGAGCGGGAACCGGTCTCCACATGGGATCCGAACCCTCGGCAGGTGCGCAGCGGCGCACTCTCCAGTGCGACACCGGGCCGGCCCTACTTTGTAGTGTTGATAGAGGGCCACTCGGGTTTGTTTATCTTCA
>NW_007797153.1:0-1361 GCF_000696425.1 Galeopterus variegatus | reverse complement strand
CGAGGGTTGCGATCCCATTACCGGTCAGTAAAAAAAGACAAAAAGGAAAAAAAAAAAAAATAAAGAAATCTAGTACCAGGCCTAGAATCCATGTGGTGAATAATGAGAGAATTTGGGGTGAATATAGCTGGAGCTAAGAAATAGTCTACATAGAAGTTTTTAAAAAAAGGAAAAGTAATACTCTATTGTTTTCTTTTTTATACAGTACTTCTAAGTTATGACTTTGCTTCAGAAATGTATTGTTTGGTCAAATTAACCTAACCACAGAAAATTATGTGAATAACCCTTAAATTCACATAAAGGGTTATAATTAAGAAAAGATGAAGGCCCCCAAACCAGTTCTGATATTCGATTGAAACTTACATTTATATTATTATTACCTTATTTTATCAGAACCTGATGATTCTTTCCTCAGGGCATTGCAAGTTGCTGTTTGTAAAGAAATTGCATCTCTCTGGAATAAAGGTCATTTTCTCTTGGTGCATAAGTTGACATGAAAAATTACATCTACAGCAAACATTTATGTTTTGAATCATATGCGTACAGAATACTGTTGACCTGACAAACTGTTTAAATAAATCATCAAAATGGAATGCCATCTATTCAACAGTTTTGAAAGAACTTGAAAGAGAAATTGTAAAACCATGGGCCCAATGTGTCCGATGCCTCCTGTTTGAGAAACCTGAGTCACTGGATTGCCTGTGTAAGGACTGGAAGTACCCAGTGATCCTCTGAAGGGACTTTGGGGCCCTCAGGTCACCCTTCCATTGCAGGAAGGAGGTGAAGCAATCATAGTCATTGAATGGATACAAAACCATAGCCAGAGTGGGAGGATATATAGTGCTCAGGGTCTTTGGCTTCGGCCCCAAATAGACACTGTGAGATAGGTGTGTTGGAAGCTGCTTAGTTATGGAGAAGGCACGGGTGTGGGTAGAATGGAGGAAAATACTGTGACATGGGTGATGACGAACTGGTTTAGATGTCAAAGAGAATGAATGGGTACTTCTCGGAATAAGAAGCATTAACCATGGGGTCTTCTAGAAACCACTACTTCAAACTTTTTAATTTAACATTTTAATATTTTTATAGAGGAGAGAGGCCATAATGAAATTTCTTTAGTGAGCAATCGACATTAAAATCTTCCACATGCAGGAATGTCAAGCCAATAGAAATAAATTTCAGAACTATCAGAGAAGCTTAGATGAAAGAGTTGAAGGGGAACTCTTTTTTTAAATTAAAGCTTCATTTTTTATAGCCCAGATGAGTATGACCTACCTGCGCAAGATTTGTCTGATTGTTCTTGTGATTGCTCGGCCCTCTGAATGTCTCTTATTCTTATTGTTAATGCTCTTTATTTGGCA
>NW_007797152.1:0-1361 GCF_000696425.1 Galeopterus variegatus | reverse complement strand
CTGACACTGAAGAAACACTTACCACTCAGAGCCAGCGGGACATTTTCTAGCACCTCCATACATTTCTATTCGACCAGTTTCTTGCCAAGAGTTAGCTGTGTGTGCTTCCAAACCTGTTTTGTCAGTTGCACTTGTTATTGTGATTACATAATCATAAAATATCATGGGAAACAATGAACTGTGCTGTAAAAAGAAAACAAAATTATGTCTGGGAGAAAAAGCTTTGATAAGGCAAGTAGCTAATTAATATTGCTGTCAAAATAGTTGCAGAAAAGATAGAAGTAAAATACCTGAGGGAAAAATATTAAACTCCAGAATGTGCTGTAGTCACACTACTTTGAGGCATTTTTAAGTTTGTGCTCACTGAAACTGCAGGGTAAGGGCAGTGAATTCTGCGGGTGGTTGATACAAGAGAACACACGTTAGAACTCGAGTCATTTAAGGCCCCGAATCAAACTATTGGTGAGAGAATGTACATTTTATGTTTTAAGTTCAAATAAAATGTTTATATGCATCTTTTATTATTTCATGCGTTAGCTGAGATTTCCTATTAAACACGTAATTACCAGTCCTGGTAATCGGATACTAGGACATCTACTCTACAGATATAAGGGATTTTCCCTCAAATTATTACTCACTGTGTATACTTAGGTGATTCAAGCTCCCCTGATGATGGCTGTCTCATTCATGTGATGAGACTGAGCCGCTAATTCGTGATGTATTTGTGAGGCTTGAGGGAGGCAAGAGTGTAATGCATTTGTTCAACATGAAGGTACCAATGAAATGTGAGTCCTCGTTAGTGTAACCTCCCCCACCGTAGTTCCTTCATGTCACAAAGCAGAAAATTCACGAGGCTGGAAACACTTATGGCTCCTGCAGACTCGCCGAAGATGGTCACAGAGCCGCGGTCCCCACCAAAGACCTAGATGTTCTCCTGGACCCAGGATAAGGCAGCCAACTGGTCCTTGAAGGCCCAGTTCCCCAGAGCATCCTGGTCGTTTGTGCTGGAGGCAAGAGGCAAGGTGAGAAGCCTCAGGATACAGCTGCCACCGTCTGTCTCCTACAATCCAGGGAGTTCTGGGCAGAGGCTGAGAGCAGGTGTCAGCTGGGAGGTACTGACCGCAGTTGAGGCCTGGAGGAGCTGGGGAAGTCAGGCTGAGTTCTTACCCTTCGCTGGGATTTGGGTCTCTTTGAGAATCTGATGAAAACTATGCACTCCCCATAATGCACATACAATATTGTACATGCAGTTTCAGGGTTTTCATGGGCTGCCCTGAAGCCATGGATTCCAGGAGGAGAATCTTGCTTTTGAGGGTTGGTGTTTACCAGGGAGCAAGTCCTTGGCACAGAGGTTCCAATAA
>NW_007797151.1:0-1361 GCF_000696425.1 Galeopterus variegatus | reverse complement strand
TACAAAACCTGAACAGACCAGTAACAAGCAATGAGATTGAAACAGTAATCATCAGTCTCTCGACAAAGAAGAGTCCAGGACCAGATGGCTTCACTGCTGAGGTCTAACAAACCCTTATAGTGGAATTAACACAATCCTTCTCAAACTCTTCCAAGAAATTGAAACACAGGCCAATCTCCCAAATTTATTCTATGAGGGTAGCATCACCCTGATACCAAAACCAAAGACACAATAAAAAAGAAAGCTACAGGCCAATATCCTTGATGAACATAGACACAGAAATCCTCAACAAGATATTAGTGAACAGAATACAACAGCACATCAGAAAAATTATTCACCATGACCAAGTGGGATTCATCACAGGGACGTAAGGATTGTTCAACATATGCAAATCAATGGATGTGATGCACCACATCAACAAAAGCAAGTACAAAAACCATACATTATCTCAAGGGTAGCCAAAAAATCATTTGACAAAATTCAGCATCACTTCATGATAAAGAATCTCAACAAATTAGATGTAGAAGGAAAATATCTCAACACAATAAAAGCCATCTATGACAAACCCACTACCAACATCATCTCGAATGGGGAAAAACTGAAAGCTTTTCCTTTAAGAACAAGAACAAGACAAGGATGCCCACTTTCACCACTCCTATTCAACATAGTACTGGAAGTATTAGCCAGAGCAATCAGGCAAGAGAAAGAAACAAAGGGCATCCAAATCAGAAAAGATGAAGTCAGATCGTCACTTTGCAGATGACATGACCCAGTGGGTAATTGTTGAGAGGAATACCAGGAGGGTTGAGAATTTGTATTTGTGAGATATATACAGAAAAACCCATAACCTCCACCAAAAAACTCATAGAGCAGATAAACAAATTCAGTAAAGTTGCAGGATGCAAAATCAATACACAAAAATCAGTGGCTCTATACACCAATGAACATGCAGAAAAAGAAATCAAGAAAGCAAGCCCATTTACAATAGCTACCAAAAGAATAAATTTAACTAGAGGTGAAAAATCTCTACAATGAGAACTACAAAATTCTTCTAACAGAAATTAGAGAGGAGACTGAAAGATGGAAAGACATTCCTTGTCTGTGGATTGGAAGAATTAACGTGGTGAAAGTGGCCATTCTACCCAAAGTGATCTACAGATTCAATGCAATCCCCATCAAAATACCAAAGACATTCTTCACAGAAATAGAAAAAACAGTCCTAAAATTCATATGGAACAGTAAGAGACCCCGAACTGCCAAAGCAATCCTGAGCAAAAAGAATAAATAAATAAAACTGGAGGCATTATACAACCTGACTTCAAATTATACTACAAATCTATAGTAACCAAAACAGCATGACA
>NW_007797150.1:0-1361 GCF_000696425.1 Galeopterus variegatus | reverse complement strand
GGGTGTAGCCTGAGGAGCCAGGTGGGGCCTGGAAGCGTTGAGTCTGGGATTTGGGGGTGGGGCGCTAGGAAGCGGAGTGAGGCTGGAGAGCTGGGGCGAGGCCTGATGGTCTGAGGCGGGGTCAGCAGTAGTGAGGTGGGAGGGAAGCTGGGGGAGCGGCTTGGGGTACTGAGACTATGCGGGAAGAGAAGGGTGCGTCCGGCCAGGCCATCGAGGATCCCACCTCAGAAGAGGCCGCAGTCTTTGAGGTTCTCCTTGATGATGATGTCGGTGACAGCGTCGAAGACAAACTTGACGTTCTGTGTGTCCGTGGCGCAAGTCATGTGGGAATAGATCTCCTTCACGTCGCGCCGCATGTTGAGCTCGAGGAACTGCACCTTGATGTAGTTGCCAGCGTCCTCATACGTGTTGGGCCCTGCGGGGGAGGGGAGCTCTTACTCGCTGCCCCGACCCTTCCCCGGGCGAGATCGTGGGGCTGGGACTCCGCCTGGTGGCAGGACCAGGGATTCCCACCGTCGTAGTCCGGAAAACAGATGCTGAGGTGGGCCTTCTTTATCTTCTCGGAGAAAACGTCCTTCTTGTTGAGAAAGAGCACGATGGACGTGGTGGCGAAGTAGCGGTGGTTGCAGATGCTGTTGAACAGGTGCAGGCTCTCGTGCATACGGTTCTGAGGAAAGCAGCAGCTGTCGGGCACCAGGGGACAAGGGCAACCGCTCCCACGCGGGCCGCCTCTGACAGGCCAGCCCCGGATCTCTGGGCTCCCGGGCACTGGGGGCTGCCCCGGTCAGACGGCTCACAGACAGCCTCCCACATTGCCCCCTTAAGCGGGGCTGCTGGCTGCCTCCTCGCCTCCTTCAGACCGCTATGGAATGAACCTCCCCAGCCAGACGCTTACCCTTCCACAGCACTGTTTCCATCTGCCTTTAGGAGACTTAGGCCCTACTGGCACTCACCACTTCGTCGTCCTCCACTAGCACCATGTCGTAGGCGCTCAGCGCAGCGATGAAGATAATGCAGGTCACGCCCTCGAAGCAGTGGATCCACTTCTTGCGCTCTGAGCGCTGCCCGCCCACGTCGAACATCCTGTGGGGCCGTGTGGGCCTGAACCCGCGCATCGGGCCCCCCGGACGCCCCCACAGGCATCCCCTCTCCTCTCTATGCAGGTTGGGGAGCTCTCAGATGGGACTGGCATCTGGAGGGGCCGGGCCATTCTGCTGGGGGAGTGTCCGAGAAGGCGCAGGGTTTCTCGTAGGGATGGGACCTCTGGGACAGGACAGGGCCTCGGCGCGATCTCCCGGGCAGGCCCCTGAGCAAGGGCTCTGTGTCTTACCGGAAATTGAGGTCCTTGAAGGAGAACTGCG
>NW_007797149.1:0-1361 GCF_000696425.1 Galeopterus variegatus | reverse complement strand
GCTCCCCAGAATCAGGATTCACCCCCAATTCTAGAGGCCACTGCTCCCCTGGTCCCCCAGGTTAAATGGAGAGACAGACCTCCAATTTGGGTGGAGCAGCGGCCACTCCCTTCTCTCAAACTACAGGCTTTAAGCGATATTATCCAAGAACAACTTAGGTTGGGACACATTCCTGTTTTTGTAATAAAAAAGGCTTCAGGAAAATGGAGAATGCTCCAAGATCTTACGGAGATAAATAAAAGAACGATTATTAGGGGCACTCCTTTGCGGGGCCTAGCTTGGGCCCCTGCTATTCCAGCCACTTGCATCACATGATCATTGATCTCAAGGACTGCTTTTTTTCCAGCCCTCTCCATCCACTTGATTGCAAAAGATTTGCCTTTTTGGTCCCATCTACCAACTTCCAAGGGCCCGACAAACAGTATGAATGTGTGGTATTGCCCCAAGGAATGGCCAATAGTATGTCTTTTTGCCAAAATTACGTATTTCAATTGTTGCTGCCTATTAGGCAGCTTATCAAAATTGATTTCAATTGTTGCTGCCTATTAGGCAGCTTTACAAAGTTACATTTTATATATATATATATATATGGATGATATTATTTTGGGGGCCCCTACACCCAATCAGTTGGCCAATGTTTACAAAATTTTACAAGGTTGTTTGAGTAGGGGAAACCTTCACATTTCATCTGATAAAATTCAAGTTGTACCTCCTTTTAAATTCCTGGGGTCACAACTAACCCTGGAAGGCGCCAGCCATTTAAAACCTCAGCTTTTTATTCAGGATGAGTGCTCACTTCCTGAATTACAGGGTCTTTTAGGAGAAATTAATTGGCTTCGATCTTGGATACCCATCCCCACAGGGGAATTAACTCCTTTATTTGAGCCACTTGGAACATACACCACTCCACTGGCATCCCTTATAATCCTCAGGGACAAGCCATAATGAAACGTCACCATCAGAATCTAAAGAACCAACTTTTAAAACAAAAAGGGGGAATTATTAGCCCCCACCAACACTTAGAAATGGCATTATTTACCTTAAATATTTTAAATTTTCCAAAACATTAGCCAATAACTGCTTTCCAAAAACACTGGTCAACCCAATCCCCATGTCCTGCCATTCACGTGTGATAGAAAGATCCCTTTCAGGACAATGGAGAGGCCCTGACCCGCTCTTAACTTTGGGCAGAGGATTTGGATGTATTTTTCCTTTCAACAAGCCCAACCCTATATGGGTGCCAGCCAGAAATCTCAAGTTCTCACCCACTGCCCAGGGTTATAACGACCCTGAGGAAAACCTTATGTTTTCCAGGAAAGTCCACAATGAAGCAAGCTTATCTTCTGCTAGGGGTCTTCTCC
>NW_007797148.1:0-1361 GCF_000696425.1 Galeopterus variegatus | reverse complement strand
AACCGGTCTGTATGTGGGATCCGAACCCTCGGGCGGGACCGCCGCCGCGCTTCCCAAGCGGTGCACTATCCAGTGCGCCACCGGGCCGGCCCTAAAAATTTATAGATTTTCAAAGCAATTTGAATATAGTACTTTCTGGATTTTTACAGTCTTTTACAGGTTTTTTTTTTTTTTTTTTTTACCCACCACTAATTCAAACAATATCCATCTTCACTGAGCCTTTCTAAGATGTGCAACTTAGTTTTACAGAAACAATCCTCTTTGCATACTCTTACAATTAAAACAAATAAATTGGAATCAAATACAAATCGCTCCCTGGTAAGCAAAAAATCCCATCGGCGACAGCAGATAATGGTACAAGTATAACAGTGAAGTATACTAGCCATACTAGGTATCAGCGTGTCAATAATGTGGCAATCAGCCACAATATTTACAGAGGAAATAAAGGGATTCAGTTAATTTGATGTGGTGATTAAGTGGAGATCAGTTAAGAAAGTTTCCACTTTATTTTGAAAGCTTATCTTCCCTTAAAAAAAGACGAAGCAGTGGAACCAAAGAAAAATTAGTCCCCAGGAAGAGGAGCTCTAGTTAAGAAGCTAGCATTGCCATCAAGGGCTAAGCCTTGTTCAGGGTGTAGAACTCATCACCTGATCAGATGATGTCTTTAGATCTAATTCAGGCCCTCTCAACTTTCTCCACAAGAACAAGTGAAACATCATTGAGGATCCAGTAAAAACAAAGCCTTATTTCATACAGTTTATTAACAGCTTATTCTTTGCCAGCTACATTCAGATGGAGCATTCAGATGTTAGAGCTCTTCTTAAGTGGGAGCATTAAAGGAAAGAGCACATGATGCCATTTCTATCTCTCATCTACTATGCCTCACAAGTAGGCTTCTTTTCCTTTTCTTACACATGTGAAGATAAAGAGTACTTAATCCAGTCTTACTATGCAGGTGGGCTAAGAATAATTAAAATCTGTTGTCTATGAATTATGTAAGTAATCCCAGAAACTGTTCCCCCATAATCAGCAAGTGGCAAAAGTCCTATTTATATTAGAAATGAAAGAACGACTAAAGAAAAGGTTTAAAAATACAGATTACTAGGGCCAGCTCGTGGCTCACTTGGGAGAGTGCAGTGCTGATAACACCAAGGCCATGGGTTTGGATCCTACACAGGGATGGCCGGTTAGCTCACTTGGGAGAGCGCGGTGCTGACAACACCAAGTCAAGGGTTCGGATCCCTATATAGGGATGGCTGGTTGGCTCACTGGCTGAGCGTGGTGCTGACAACACCGAGCCAAGGGTTAAGATCCCCTTACTGGTCATCTTTAAAAAATAAATAAATAAATAAATAAAAATA
>NW_007797147.1:0-1362 GCF_000696425.1 Galeopterus variegatus | reverse complement strand
GAAACAGAGGGCTATCTTAGTCATAGGTATCTAAAACACCCCATCAACATTAAAAAAAAAAATCCAAGTATCCAAGTGAAGATTTTAACTAGCAGAACGTTAAATAACCACTCTACCTATAACACAGCCTAGTGACTTGTTCATAAGCTCACTCAAAAAATAAGTCACATATTTTATTTAGTCACATATTTTTAGAATGTGGAATCTGAATGTTTTTTCATTTGCATTATGTGTAGATACAATCAGAGCATTACACAAGCGGAGGAGGGGAATAATGCTTATTCTGAGCTCATTTAATAATGAGCTCATTAAGCTCATTCTCAAACACTGGAAATGGAAAAACTGTGGCTCCCCATTTCCTATGGGCACTTAAAGACAAAAATAAACTTTGCACAGAAACACAGTTATCTCAACCTGGGAGAAAACATCCTATAGATGAGAGAGGGTAACGAAAACCAAGTCTGCACATTTTAGCACCACATTGGTCCATCCCTGAGGTAGGCTCTGGAATCCTTTAGTATTACACAGGAGGGATTCACATGTGGTAGAAAGCAGAGGGAACCCTTCATGAGGGCGAAATCAGGCCAATTTGTTCATTCAATCATTAAAAAAATTCTCTGACTGAGTAGACATTTTGTTTGTTTTAAATTCACTACTATAGGTTATGCACTTAGTAGGAGATAAGGCAAAAACTTAACACTTGAATGGTATCTACTATAAAGATATAACATTCTAATGAGAAGACCAGAAAATATAAATTAGTTACAATAAGATGGGATATAAACATGTAACTATGAGAGTAAGTGAGAAATGTAGCCAGGTCTAATGGCTAGCTCCATTGTCTGGGTCTCTAAGGTGGGAGATATAAAAAAGGGAAGGTCAAGATTTCATATCAGACTTGATGTTATCTATTCTTCCTGATAGTTTTTAAGGCTATAACTTGACAAATGTAACTGAGTAGACAAACATTATCTATGGAGTCCAAATAATTTCATAAAAAGAGGGATTACAAAGTGGCGTTCCTTTTAACTGTACATGGCCATGATGTTTTCCTTCATAACAAGATTTCATCTCAACACAATAAAGGCCACTTTATTGTGACAAACCTACTACCAGTATCATCCTGAAAGGGATCAGTACAAGGATGCCTGGGCCGGCCCGGTGGCGCACTGGATGGTGCGCCGCTTGGGAAGCACGGCGGCGCTCCCGTCTGAGGGTTCGGATCCCACATACAGACCGGCTCCCGCTCACTGGCTGAGCGAGGCACGGGAGCAGCACCAAGGCTTGCGATCCCGTTGCCGGTCCCCGGTCCGGTACGGGGGCAACACTGAGGGTTGCGATCCGTTGCCGGACACGGAAAAA
>NW_007797146.1:0-1362 GCF_000696425.1 Galeopterus variegatus | reverse complement strand
AATAATCACAAAGAAAAAAAAGTCATAAAATTAGGTGAGAAATTGTGTAGGCAAAAAAAATTCTCAGGGATTGTCAAACACGAAAATGAACAGAATAAACTATCATAAAGACATTACAAGAGATACAAAAGGGAAAGTTACACAGAAAAGCAACTTTTTGTTTTTTTTTTTTTTTTAGAAACACCAAAACAGAATATGTGGGAAACCAATTAAGCACAACAAACAAATAAAAAAAAAATTATCTTTTCATGTAATATGTGTTGGAATTTTTTTTCTAACATCTCTGTATTTTAAGAAATGAAAAAAAACTTAAGAAGTTTTGATTGTTCTTAGATCTGGGTGGTAATGCCTTTGACAGTTAAGAAAAATTTATTTTGGAAAAAAACTATACTTTGTCAATGATAAATTTCTATACTGCCCCAAAAATTCTTTAGAAAAACACCAGAAAAAATTTACGTTTTACATTGTGTGCACAGATTAATTTATGAAAAATGACCTAATCAATGGATTACCTAATCCATATTAATCTGTTGTTGCATAACAAATTATGCCAAAATTTATCACTAAAAACAATACAGATATATTATTTCACAGTTTCTGGGAATCAGGAACCTGGAAAACAGCTTCTCTGGATCTTGTCCTTCGGAAGTTTTCGCAAGATTGTAATTAAGGTGTTGGCCAGAGCTGTGATCTCATCTGAAGGTTCAAATTGGAAAGAATACATTCTCAAACTCTCTAAACTGAAAGAAATATAAATATATATCATATTTTCTTTAAATCACACTTTGATTATAAAATTTGTAAAATTTATTTAGAGTAAAAACCACAATTTTTGAAATGAAAATGATTGAACTAATGACAATACTTAGAAACAATTATAAATATACTTAAATGCTTCAGCATAGATTACAAAAGCTGCTATTCCATTTTTTAAAACTAATTTATTTTTTCACACAGTAAATATTGTTGAGCCTTCACTTGTTTCTGAGGATATGGCAGTGAACAAATCATGTCTCTACCCTAATGTATCTTACATTGTAGTGAATGAAAATAGAAGACAAACATTCAGTATATAAACTGGTGATACTTGCTATGAGAAAACAAAGCATTCTGCAGGAGTGTGGATAATTCTATATAGGATGGTCACTCAAAGTCTCTCTGAACAGGTGACATTTGTGTAGATAATCTGAAGGAAGTAAATAAGCAAGTTGTATATATAATAGGGCACAAAGCATTTCAGACAGAAGAAAGAAAAGTGCGTGCCCTGAACTGCAGGCATGGATGATGTGTTCACAGAACAGTAAGGAAGACAGGATGGCGGGAAACACAGTGATGGGGACTCAGTAACTGGCACTCTGAGAG
>NW_007797145.1:0-1362 GCF_000696425.1 Galeopterus variegatus | reverse complement strand
TGGTTAGAGCACAGTGTTAGAACCCAAGGTCAAGGGTTTTGATCCCTGTACCTGCCAGCTGCCAACAAAACAAAAACAAAACTCATTATGGAAAACTTGGAGGAAAGGTGAAAGGAAGGGGGGAAGCCATCACCCCTTGCATACTGCCTCACACTCACACATGTCTGAGAAGCTGTTTTCCAGATCACTGTGTCCAGCCTTCACAGCCCCATCATTTTGCCAGCTGCTCCAGGCAGGCACCATTCCAGCAGTATCCTCACAGCTTCTTAGAATTAAAGATTAACTGTATTCATGTGGTGATTTGCACACATGTAATGACTCCACACCCCAGTATAGTCTTTGTTAAGCCTGGCTACATACTATAATCATATGGGAAACATTTTAAAAATAAGTAGATTCTCGGCTTTGCCTCAAACCTACTGAATCACAATCTCTGGGTTCATGGACCATTGATTTTTGTTGGAAAAAAGAAAGAAAACTCCCAGTCTTCTGATTTATAGTTATCTTGAGAACCACTCCCTTAACCAACATTATTAGATTTTGAGAGAGAGGTTAATAATCTACAGCCCTCCAGTTAATGTAAGTGAGGTTGGATGATGGGCAGACTGCCCCGGAGCATAAGGAAAGTCTAGCTGATACAAGGCTCATCTCTTTGGTACTCATCCTATCAAATTCATACAGATGGGAGCCTCCGGTCTCTTTTTAGGAGCCTCCAGAAATGCATTCTACTGAATTACAGTGTGCTGACTGTGCTGGCTTTCCTTGGTTTTATGACATTAGCCCAGTTTGACTCAAAGGGGTCATGTTTCTTATTCTGTCTCATTAGGATGATGGAGCTCTGTGAGACCACCTGAACCTGGGAGAATGCTCATGTAATAGAGGAAGTTAGAGGCACCTTGTCCTTCCTAGGATTAAAGGGACCTCATACCTTATTCTCATGCAACAGTAAATGGATCCCACTCTTTGGAGCCTTTATTCTCAAATATTTAAGCTTTAACTCTTACAATATGGTCCTCTAGTCCCTAACTTTTTCTGCATTTCATTGCTCTGGCCTTTACGTATCCATCTACTCAACCTAACCATTGCATTCATTGTTAAGTACGTGATCGTTTTTTAGCTTTTAAGTGGGGTCTCACCTTTTGTTCCTAAACTTGTCCAGCTTATACTTACATGGTATTTGAGAAGTCTTTTTCCTCCAGAGGTTACCCTACCTAACTACTTTGATTTAATAATAGGATTAGAAATAATAGCCAGCATTTTGAGAGCCTTCTGTATCTACCCCTGTGCTGGATGTTTTAGAAACATTACTAATGGTACTCACAGCAACTCTGGAAGATAAGTATGATTCCTAATGTGATTTTA
>NW_007797144.1:0-1362 GCF_000696425.1 Galeopterus variegatus | reverse complement strand
TATATCATGTCCTACTTTTCACTTTTGAGATTTAAGTATACAAAAAAGGATTCCATTTTAAGATAATAATTAAAGCAACTGAATTTCAGTACGGAATTTTTAAAAAAATATTAAAAGAGCAAACATAATCATAATATATAAGGGTACTTCAAACAGTTCATGTGAAGATTTGTATTATCTTTTTTCTAGACTATTGTCTATATTTATTTAAAATTTATTTTTTTCATTACATGAGGAATGCATGAATACATGCTTCTTTAGAAAGCATAAAACAATTAGAGAAAGACTAAAATATGCCATCATCCTCAAATCTGGTTCCCTCCCTTTCTTCAGCAATAACCAAGATTTATTCTTACCATTTAAGAAACATTTTTCCTGGAAGAAATTATTGACTGAAAATCAATAAGAATACAAGTTTTAAAGTTGCCTTTTTCTTTTATGAAACATCTGAAACTTAAAGAACTTAGTGATACAAAACTGAAAAAAAAAAAGAGCTTCATATGAGATGAGGGAAATATTTACCTCTGTAAGCCCAGACTAAAACACACATTTCTTGATCTAAGGAAAATGGAATGAAAGGTTTGGGCTTAAATGACTTTTTTTAAAAAATAAAAAATGAGTAACTTTATTGTTCTTCACAATTTTTAGTGTTTTACAAGTTTTGTGTTTATTCATATAAGCAGGAAAAAAAATTAAGTTATTTTGCTTACAACTTTTATTTTTTTTTATTTATTTAAAATTTTCAACAAATACTTTTGGTCTTTAATACAGCTTTTATAAAGCACAGAAATCATTGTCATATTTAGACTACTTACCTTGGTTTTGCAGTTATCTTTTAATTCTGTCTTTCCATAAGTGTTGTAATGCATATGTACACACACACACACACACACACACACACACACACACATACCCTTGTATAGCATTACATCTTGAAATTAGTGAAGTGTGCTGACCACAAAACTGCCATTTCTAATAATTTCTGTAAACTGTCATAACTGTGTGGAGAGAGAGGTCTGACCAACTGTATAAAGACAAACAAAAGACCCCCACAGAGACATGCTGATCTGGGCATTAGGATAAAGAAGCACCAGAAAATTCAAACAGAAATTCAAAATAGAGAAAGAGAAGAAAACAACAATTACACTCAATTTACATGAAAGGAAATGTATAAGGATACACAAATAAATGTGCTCTGGTAAGAATGTACAAGTAGAAATAAAAAACTTTTGTGGGGTATGTGAGGTTATTACAAAGTACTATTTATGATTACTTTTGAAGTTTTGTATCAGAATAAACACATAAATGAATTTGGAGCAAATTCTAGTGAATGTAAGAAAAACATTTTGTTCAAAATTTTAT
>NW_007797143.1:0-1362 GCF_000696425.1 Galeopterus variegatus | reverse complement strand
GTTAGACTGGTGATTATTAAAAAGACTGAGAATAACAAATGCTGATGGAGGTGCGGGGAAATGGGAACTCTTCTACACTGTTGGTGGGACTGTAAATTGGCACAGCCATTATGGAAAACAGTATGGAGGTTTCTCAAACAACTACAGATAGAGCTACCATATGATCCAGCAATCCCACTGCTGGGTATACATCCAGAGAAATGGAAATCACCATGCTGAAGGGAAACCTGCACTCCCATGTTCATTGCAGCTCTATCTACAATAGCCAAAATTTAGAACCTACCTAAGTGTCCATTGACAGGCGACTGGATAAAGAAAATGTGGTATATGTACACAATGGAATACTACTCTGGCATAAAAAAGAATGAAATTCTGCCATTTGCAACAGCATGAATTAGTCTGGAGAAAATTATATGAAGTCAAAGAAGCCAGACAAAGAAACAGAAATACTGCATGTTCTCACTCATGATTGGCTGCTAGGAAGGAAAGAAGGAATGGAGGGAGGGAGGAAAGGAGGGAAGAAGGAAGGAATGAAGGAAAGAAAGAAGAGAACATGACAATATGTTGAACTTTCAGAAGGAGAGAACAAAACTAAAGATGCTAGAGATGGGGGAGAGGGTGGGGGTTTGGGAAGTCATAGGTCGGGCAAAGGACATAAATAAATATCACAATTTGTAAGAATGAATATGCTAATAATAAATACATTTTTAAAAAGAAATAGAACTTGTAGAAATAAAAATATGTAATTTAAAATTTTAATGATGTACAAAACAGCATATGGTTGGGAAGTCATAGGTCGGGCAAAGGACATAAATAAATATCACAATTTGTAAGAATGAATATGCTATTAATAAATACATTTTTAAAAAGAAATAGAACTTGTAGAAATAAAAATATGTAATTTAAAATTTTAATGATGTACAAAACAGCATATTAGGCACAGCTTAAGAAAAAATTAATGGATGAAAGAAACATCTAAACAGTATACAACACAAAGAAAAACAAGATAGAAACTATGAAACAGAATGTTAGTGACATGTTGGTTAGGAGAGAAGTTTTAACATACGAGGGTACTTCAAAAAGTTTGTGGAAAAAATAGAATTAGAAGATAATAGGAGTCTTTCCATGAACTTTTTGAAGCACCCGTCTACATTTAATACAAGCTCCAGAAGGCAAAAATAGAAATAACAAGAGGAGATAATGTTTAAAGGGGTAATAGTTGCAATTCTCTCAGAATTCATTAAAGATGTGACTCCTCAGATTCAGGAAGCACTAGGACTCATTTATAAAATAAATCCATGCCAAAACATTGATTACAGATCACTTTAAAATAGAAGAAACAATTAGGCCCAGAACAGACTT
>NW_007797142.1:0-1362 GCF_000696425.1 Galeopterus variegatus | reverse complement strand
AGATTCTTTGTGCTTTGTCTGATTATTAGTGTTGTATACATCCATTAAAAATCAGAATTCATTTGCAATTCCAATATTTATACTCTTAAACAAATCTCTTAACACCTCCAAGCATGAGCATTTCTATATGCAATACAGAAATATTAATGTATTTTTAATACTTCTCAAGGTGTTGAGGAGGAGAAAATAAAATCACAGATGAAGAAAAGATTTGAAAATTATAAGTCTACCTAAAGATCACTCATATAAGCTTCTACTTTTCTTAAGCTTGAATCCAGGCCTATTTCTCATGTCCTCACACTGTACAGTGTCAAAAGCTGCTATATGGGTGAAAGTTGATGTATGAATTTTTCCTTGAAAAAAAGATGCAAATATCAGATGAGAAGTCATGTTTTTTCATGTTGGTGAATATCAGCACATATTTTACTTCTAATGCACCAGGGACAGAGCAAATGGAAGATGTACATAAGTAGAGGAACATAACCAGTCAAAAGATTTATGCTGGCAAACAACCAAGAAATGCTAGCTTCTATTTTGCCCGCAGGGGACCCCTAAAACCACCCTTCTAGGAAATTACCAGCCAGGGCACTCTGAGACATTGAACAAGTACATAAAAAATAACTCTTCTTTTTCCCTTGACTTAGAAGGAAAACAAAACAAAATAAATGACGTCCTCCTGTCCACTCCAAGCCATAGAAAGAAAAAAAGAAAGAAAAAGAAAAATGGTTCTCTCTCATGCCAAGTTATGCAACGGTTAGATAGAGGTGATTCAGAACTCAGAACCACCCACACTGCTTGGGTAAAATGCCAGCAAAGCAGACGGAACAGCTTGTAAAATACCTTCAGATAGTCCCAACCATTTATTGCATCTGTTTTTATGATGTGAATAAATGAAAAAAAAATTATCTTTGACTTCTTACATTTTTATTGGTTTCAGAAATCAGGTTATGTCATTTTAAAAATCTGCCTGCAGAAGGAACTTTGCTTAATTAAATCATCCCAATAATTACTAAATTTAAGCCTTCAGTGTTGACTGGATTGTACGGATGTTGTTTACAATAATCTCTACAAGTAATTTGCTTTCAAGATCAGCTTTCTTCCAATGAAGCAAGCTTTTGCTTACATTTCTGCTAGCCATATTTTGACCATTAGGAGACTAGCCTGAGGAACATAATCATTTCTAGAGCATGGCAGGAGAGAAAGATGAAAACAAAAATTCTTAATGACAACATCAAACCTCTGATTAACTAGGGTTAGCATGTACTTACATTAGGACTTCTTGTTCTGAGATATAATCATGGTTTTTTCCTTTTATGTTTAATTCATTTTGCACTGGGTACATTGTTACATCTGAACAAATAT
>NW_007797141.1:0-1362 GCF_000696425.1 Galeopterus variegatus | reverse complement strand
TTGCCATCATCCCTTCACGATGAGGCCCTGCAAACACCGTGTTTCATTAAAAGATCTTTATTAGGCTTTAATCTTATGAGTGGGAGGCGCCCCCGCATTCCCCTGAACCCATGAATTTTCCACTAGAACATCTATTTAAGATGCAATAACAAGAAAGTTGTATTGTATAACTAACTATAAATTCTCAATAATATTTTCACAGATCATTAAAAACTAAATAAATAGAGACTGGTCCCTCATAATCATTCATACCTGGGATGAAAATGCCTCATTGTAATGATGCTCAAGATGGTTTCAGAATTTTTTTTCTTTAGCTTTTTAGCATTCCAGTCAATCAGCAGCCCCCCAAAGACTCATTAACAATGTCAGAAAAATTTACACATTTATCTAACATTTACTTTCAGATCCAGAGCCCATCTGGACCTTTCTTAGTGATGTTCCAATAGTGAGACCATAGTCAGATTCGTTTAACAGACAGCTGGGCTTAGAGTCCTTTGCAATTGTTTTTTCATTATATTTAGAAGTAACCTAAATATAAAACAAACAAACAAAAAAAACCACTTGTATTTTCAACTCTATGGTGAAAGAAAGGGAATGAGGGAGCAAGCAGGGAATTTTCATGAGGCAAAGCCTTCTTTTATTCTCCAGGGAAAACCTAATGAGAAAATAGCTTTTCCTCCAGTACAGTGAATGGAAAGTCATCATCAAGTCTGTTTACTCCTGTTGCAAGTGACTCCAGTGCTTGTAAATAATTCATGATATTATGTTATAAATAACATTTTATGTAAAAGAAAACCATGTCTGGGTTTACTAAGTGTTTCTTTAATCTTTTGAAATAAATCAACTAAAATAGCTTCCACCTTTTCATAGAGCTTTATCTTAGTCTCATAAGAGTTGTTTTCTGAATCTTTACAATGAAAAATCATGGATGCTTTACTGTTAAAATATAGAAGAACTTGTTGAGTAAAGGTAAAATGGCATGGATTCTGTTTTATTATTTTTTAAGATTTTTCAATGAGAAGCATTATAATGTGCATGGTATATTTATCTGAATAACTGGACTATTCTGAAGGGTTATGAAAAAATTGATTGTACATATCTGTAGGTGTTGTGCTGTTTTACCTGCCCATAATCCTGTACTGCCTGAGCCAATTGTCTAGCTAGTGCTGGGTCTAGAGCTCACAGACCCCTCAAGCCTGTTGTCCAGACTGGGTCACGAACCATTCAGATGCCAGGCTGGGTCCACAGACCCCTCACACACAGGTCTGTGAGCTACGTAACCAGCCAAAACGTCCTTGGAGTCATAGGTTCGAGAGCATGGCTGCACTGGGATGGATGCCTGAGGCAGTTGCCAGCCAAGTC
>NW_007797140.1:0-1362 GCF_000696425.1 Galeopterus variegatus | reverse complement strand
GCTCAGTTGGTTAGAGCACAGTGTTATAACACCAAGGTCAAGGGTTTGGATCCCCATACCAGCCAGCCTAATGCAAATTAAACCCACATTGAGATATCACCTCAGTTAGACCGGCTATAATAAAAAAGATGGAGAATAGCAAAGGCTGGTGAGGATGTGGAGAGAAGGGAATGCTCCTATGCTGTTGGTAGGACTGTAAATTAGTACAACCACTATGGAAAACAGTATGGAGGTTTCTCAAACAACTACAGATACATCTACCATATGCTCCAGCAATCCCACTTCTGGGTATATACCCAGAGGAATGGAAATCATAATGTCAAACGGATACCTGCACTCCCATGTTCATTGCAGCTCTGTTTGCAATAGACAAGACATAGAACCAACCTAAATGTCCATCGACGGATGACTGGATAAGGAAAATGTGGTATATATATACCATGCAATGCTACTCTGCCATAAAAAAGAATAAAATTCTGCCATTCACAACGACATGGATGAGCTTGGAGAAACTTATGTTGAGTGAAATAAGCAAAGCACAGAGGGATAAATACTGCATGTATTCACTCATATGTGGAAGCTAAGAGAGCAAGAAGGAAGGAAAGAAAGACCACAGTGGTGTGTTGGACTTGCAGAGGGAGAGAACATACATAAGGATACAAAGTGGAGTAGGAAGAGAGGGGGAGGGAGGTCAGGGATTAATTGGGTGAGGGACATGGGGTATAATCGCAATTTGTGGTAATGGGCATGCTGCCAGTATTGATCTGGTCATCACATCTTGGCACAAGTGGTGACGGTCGGCTTTGTACCCCATAAATATTCATAACCAATAAAAAAAAATTGAAAAATCCGATTCCGTAAATGTGAGTGGTTCTAAGAGTGGCTGGCTAAGGGTAATATATACAGCGGCCAAAAAAAAAAAAAAAAAAACCCAAGAGAGGAGAAACAACTTTCAGTATTCTTCTAGATAAGTGAGGCATCTAATCTTACTTGACAGTGAATAAAATGTGAGTATTACTAGAACTTAGTCACACAAGAAAAAGAAAGCGGAGTGCCCTCTGAGCACTGCACAGCCAGAGAGGCCAAAACAAGCTGGCACTCACTACTCCATGTCCTTCACCCTGGGGACCTAAAGTTAATTATGAACCCTTTATCTCTGCCTCTAACTCAGTACTTGTGTCTGCTCCCAAGGTAATCAGCTTAAGGGAAACCAGATGAAAAATTCAAACTTCCGGACCAAGAGTCAGAGGAACAAATATGGTCTAAGCAAAATCTGCATGAAGCATAAAAAGTGAAGGCCATGGGAGGGAAAAACTACTCTCTTTAGAAGCTCATTTTGTTTTAACAGCAGCAAGACAATTT
>NW_007797139.1:0-1362 GCF_000696425.1 Galeopterus variegatus | reverse complement strand
GGGTTGCGATCCGTTGCCGGACACGGAAAAAGACAAAAGACAAAAAAAAAAAAAAATTTAAAGATATAGCAACTAACTCCTGGTTGTCACTGGCATATACACTTTCATCTACTATACTCTCTTGCATGTTTCCTCCCATTGAATACCTAATATTTTCATTCCAAAATAATGGGAATTGAAATGGGAACACAATGTCCTAGGACTGGGTCTTAGTTCACTGCCACCCTTCATTATTCCATGAGAGTCTCATGGAAGAGCATTCAAGGAAGAGCAGGGATATACTGTGTCCAAAAAAACAGCATCAAGACACACTGAAGTCTGAATGCCCAACATTGCTTCTTTTCTTCAGTAATGCTAGGAGACAAGAACTCTATGCAGCCACAACAAGGGACAAGAAGGAATTCAAGTTAGCTTTGACTCCAGGGACATGGGAAGAACCAAAAAGTGCTGCAGTTAAGCCTGATGTTGATATTATGCATGCTTTGGGGTACCAAAGATAACAGCTTTCCTAGACTTTAGGAGACAAGTGAAATGTTGATATTTGGAAGAAAGGTGTGAAAGGCAACTAAATGCACATGAGTTATGAAAAGTAAGTGTGCTAACCCTATTCCTCTACCAGGCAGAGGTCAAAAAAGCTATGTATTTGCTTCTTCTTCAGAGTTGATCTTTTAATCTATACTGGAAAGAATGAAGTGACACCTTCTACTATGTGGCTTTACTCAAAAAATGGAAATTTGTAAGTAACCCATAAGTGACTAAAAGAAAAGCAAGTTTCATCTATACCAAGATGCTAATTTTTACCTATCAGATTAGCAAAAATCAAAAATTTTGATGACACATTGTATTGGAGAGAGTGTGGGGAAATTATTGCTGTGATACTTTTCTGATATGAGTAAAAATTATACAAACTCTATGGAGGCCAATTTGACATTACCTGTCGAAATCATAATTGTACATCTCCGACTCAGCAATCCCACTTCCAAAAATTTATCCTTGCTATGGTTTCAATGTGTTCCTTAAATATTATGTATTGGAAACTTAATCTCCAAATTTATATGTTGATGGCATTTGGAGGTGCAGCCTTTGGCAAGTAATTAGGATTAGATAAGGTCATCAAGGTAGGGCCCCCATGATGGGACTAGCAGCTTTATAAGAGAAAGAGAGATTTGAGCTGGCATGCTCTTGCCCTATCACCATGTGATGCCCTCTGCCATGTTATGATGCAGTAAGAAGGCCCTTGCCAGATGCAGCCCCTCAACCTTGGACTTCCCAACCTCCAGAACTGTAAAAAATTTATTTTATTTTTAAATTACCCAGTCTGTGGTATTCTGTTATAGCAACAGAAAACAGACTAAGACAATC
>NW_007797138.1:0-1362 GCF_000696425.1 Galeopterus variegatus | reverse complement strand
GATTCTTCAAATCTGGAAAATAAAACATTATAGAACCAGCAAGATTTTAAAGAAAAGGCCCTAAAATAATAATAATTTTCATCGGTTTCTTCAGTCCCATATAATTAATTCTCGTTCTGATTGATCTTGGGTTAGTGGCTTTAATAAATCCATCAGCTTCTCCACTAGAATTCAGGAAATCCCTTTTTTCTTAAGTATGTTTCACTTTGACCTGTAGCTGATTGCAGTAGCTTTCAGGAAAGCATCAGAGTAAATCAGTAAATGACAATAAGATTAAAAATGTCCTCAAAGATTTGATGAGTGTTCATTTTAACACAATTGAGAAAGGAATTTGCTTATTTCTGTGGCATACAACGTTTTAAGATAGCTTAAATCATGCATCAGCATTTTGTAGTAAATTAGAAAATTCACAAACACACCATCTTATAGTTCTCTAGCGGCATATGCTTCCTCACAGGACAATTGTTCAATGTGGTAAAAAGAACATGTTCACTAACAAACCAAGTATCTTTAGTCTCTGAGTAAAAATAAGAGGCCAAAAGTAAATAAACTTATATTTAGCAATTAACATTTCAGTATTTTATCTTATTTAGGAATGATCTAGATATTCAGTGAATATCATTTAATGTAACTTAGTATAACTTTAAGGTTTCAAGTTACTAAAAATATTTTGGAAACTATTTTTAACCAGACATATTATAAAACATAATTATTGTTGAAAAGTTTATTTATAAACTTGTACCCCACTTACAGCTGTTTAATTCACTTATTTCTAACGATTATGCTTGAATTGCTCATGAAAACTTTATGAGACATTGAATAAAGATAGCCATCATCTGAAGTTACTTCCCTGTTAACTATTATTACAGCATATGCATGTTAGGCAAGTGACATAAATCACAGAGCAAAGAACCTGAAAGTTAAACATGTGGCACATTTTGTTTACTTCTGTCCTTGACATACATATAAAAAGTGAAATATTTTTATTGTACATTTTGTTCTTATGTAGAATTTATAGTTTTATAATCTTAAATATCTTGTAAAGTAAAAAGAAAACGAGCTTATTTTACTAGTACAAATAGAATAATATTGTTGGTTTTATAAAAATAGGTATGATTTCAGAGTCGTCAGCATTAAATATAAGGCCGATATACAAATAAAACTAGTCTTGTTTACCAAAGATTATCCCAGATCATGTAAACTTGTAGATCATTTGGATCAGTTTCTATATTTTTAAATTTTAGGAATACTTCATTTATATGAGCACTTATTTTCCTTTAAGCCAATTAAAATAGAACTCCTTTAAGGACTTCTATAAATCAATTTAACAGTACCATCTGGAGGTAGAAAATACCATATATA
>NW_007797137.1:0-1362 GCF_000696425.1 Galeopterus variegatus | reverse complement strand
CCAACTTTTCGTCATGAATGAGTATTGAATTTGTCAAATGCTTTTCCACCATCACTATCTACTAAGATGATGATACCTCCTTTTTTAATTTGTACTGTCAGTTATATTGTTTGATTTTTTTAAATGTCAAAGAAACTCTGAATTCTTGTGATAAACCTCACTTGGTCATGATGTAATATCCTCTTTATATACTGTTGAATACAGTTTGCTTAAGGGTATTTTTTAGAATTTTTGCCTCTGTATTCCTGAGGGATGTTGGTTTTCAGTTTTCTTTTCCTATAATGTCTTTGGTTCTAGTATTAGGTTAATGCTAGCCTTTTTGAACAAGTTGAGAAGTATTCTCCCCTTCAATTTTACAGAAGAGTTTATTGTAGGATTAATATTATTTCTTTTTTAAGTGTTTGGTAGAATTCATCTGTGAAGCTATTTGGGCCTGAAGATTTAGCTGGTTGGTTGATTTTGTGGGAAGGCCTTAACTGCATATTCAATTCCTCTAATAGAACTATTCAGGTTATTTATTTATTTTTGAGAAAGCTGTGGTAGATTATGTAGTTCAAAGATTTTTTCTATTTCATCTAAGTTTTCAAATTTATAGACATGTAGTTCTTTATAATATTTCCTTATTATCCTTTAAAAATCTGTAGAATCTGTAGTAACGTTACCTCTTGAATTTCTGATGTTTGTAATTCTAGTATTAGTTCATCTTAGAGTATATTATATATTAGTGCATTATAAAATATATAGTATATTATATAGTTTGCATCTTAGAATATATTATATATTAGTGCATTATACAATATATAGTATATTATATAGTGTAATATCAGTGTCTTTCCTGTTTTATTCCTGATCAGTCTGGCAAAGGTTTAACAATTTTATCAGTATTCTTAAAGAGCCAGCTTTTAGTTTCAGTTTTTTTTTTCCTGTGGCTTTTTGTCTTCTATTTCATTGATTCTACTTTGATCTTTATTATGAGCTTCTATTTATTTCTGGCTTAATTTTTTATTGTTTGTTTTTAGGTTTCTTAAGTTGGAAATTTATGTAGTTGTTTTAAGATCTTTTTTAGTATTTAGGCATTAAATAACATAAATTTCTCCCAAGAACTGCTTTAGTGACATCCCACAATTTGGGGATCAGTTGAACAATTTGTCTCTGTGAGTCAAGTTCTCCAGTTCTTCAGTTGAACAGTTTGTCCCTTTGGGTCAAGTTTGTCAGTTGTGATTAACCCCTGTTGACCAAATTTAAATTTAATTTTTGAGTGGTTTTATTTTTGAGAAAATGTTCATTTCATTGGCTATTTTTTTCAAGATGCACTGAAACCTGTGATTTTCAGTGCTTCTAACCTGCCAGCCATTGATGTCT
>NW_007797136.1:0-1362 GCF_000696425.1 Galeopterus variegatus | reverse complement strand
TCGCTCAGCCAGTGAGCAGCTGGTCTGTATGTGGGATCTGAACCCTCGGCGGGAGCGCCGCTGCTCTCCCAAGCGGTGCACTGTAGCAGTGCGCCACCGGGCCGGCCCTTCCAGTTTTATTTTTAGCTGATTCAAAAACATCCCTATTGAGAGATGCATGCCCCAAGTGCAAGCATTCTAGGTACAGGGCATGACAGATTGGCACAAGCACAGCACATACCACCCCCTGGACTGAGGATGAGAATGTTCTGAGCCCTCCCAAAGCCCCCTCACAGAAAACCACTCTCCTCACTGGGTCACAGGGAATGCATGTCCTGCTGTAGAAGACACTCCCACGTAGCGGGGCCAGAGTGGTTGCACCGATGTATACCCCTACCAGTGCCTATGAGAGTTTTGATTTCCCCACAGTCTTGTAATACAGGCTTTTTCATTTTAGTTCCTCTGGTGGAAGCACAAAGGAAGTGTTGTGGCTTTAACTGGCACGTCTTTGACAGCAATTGAGACCGAGCACTTTTTCTTACACTTATTAGTCACTTGAATGTCCTCTTCTGTGACCTCATGTGTTTCACCCATTTTCCTGTCACTTGTTCTTTTCTTGTGGAGTCTCCCTCTGTCACATGTGTGTGGGGAGCCTGTCCTCCCTTCTCTTGCCTCGTAATGCTGCCTTTTGATGTGCAGACATTCTTAACTTTAGTCCAATTCATAGATCCTCTCCTGAGTGTTTAGTGCCTTTTGTACCCTTGGGAAGTGATTTCTCAACTGAAAGTCATGAAGATATTCTCCTATATTATAATTCTGAAGACGCTAATTGCTTTCCTTGTCATATTTGGGTCTGCAAGTCACAAGGAAGGAGGGGTTTGCAGATGATTTGAGTGGGGTCAGGTTTCATCTCTCCTCCCTGCTGATGTGAAACAGGATCAGCACTGCTGCCTGAGAAGATCAGTCTCTCCTCCTGTTCTGTGACGCCTCCAATCACAGACTGGGGGCCCGTGTGACAGGGGTCTGTCTCTGGAGGCTTCTTTTCCTATCAGTTTGTTTGAGATCTTTGTACTGATACCGGATAAACTGTGATACTGGAGTGTTGGTCCTCCAGCTGTCTCCTCTTCTCCTTCTGCACTTTCTCAGCTATTTCTTGCTTCTTACATTTCCATAAGATCTAGATTGACTTTTAAGTTTACACACACACACATGCACACACTCACACGCACACACATGCGTTCACACGCACATATGCACGTGCACGCACACACATGCGTGCACATGCACACACGCACGTGCACACACACACGTGCACGCACAGACACATGCACACACTCACACGCACATGCACGCACACACATGCGTTCACACGCACATACGCAC
>NW_007797135.1:0-1362 GCF_000696425.1 Galeopterus variegatus | reverse complement strand
GTGACTATTTGAGAATCTATGGATTAGGGCTTATGGAATAAAGACACTGGAGTGAAGCCTGTGGGGCAATCCAGTTATAGCAAATAGGACTTACTGCCCAGTACTGTTTTGGGGGTGGTAGGTTGCTAAATGGATGTATTGGGTCAGTGCAGACACTGACATGTCTTCCAGGACTTTGCTCTTAAAAGAAACAGAAAAACAAAATCAATAGAATACAATATTAAACACACATGCATACATACACACATATGGATAACCCTCCTCTGTCCTTACGGTACCTGGTGAAGAGTTTGCATCCTAAAACATATCCTGAGGCATAAACATGCAAAGCACCTTCCAAGCAAAGAAAATTAAAAATTGAAAATGAACTATTTATTTACAAAATCAAAAATAAGCCCCAGTTTTGTATACCTCTCCAAAACACTCACAGACACACACACACACACAAAAGATGTGGAAATAGGAAACCAAAATAAAGTGATGTTTTGTTTGTTTGTTTGTTTGTTTTTTGTGACCGGTAAGGGGATCACAACCCTTGGCTTGGTGTCACCCGGACCGCGCTCAGCCAGTGAGCGCACCGGCCATCCCTATATAGGATCCGAACCCGCAGCGGGAGTGCACTGCCGCACTCTCCCAAGTGCGCCACGGGGCCGGCCCATAAAGTGATGTTTTTTTAACACAATCCCGTATGAGATGGCAAATAGCTCCATCAAGCTGTTATCCAACATATTTTCACGTTATTAATAATCTCTAAGATCCAGTGTGATTAAGTGATTCTCCAAAAGTCACACAAACTCAATCTGTGATTTTTTAATCATGCCACATACTAGATTGTAGTAGCAGTTTATATTCAATGAAGAAAAACATGGGATAGATTGCTGTGTAGATTCGATGAAGAAAAACATAGGATAAAATCAAATTCAGTCATTCAATCAGTACTCATTGGGCACTTACTATATGCTATTCACTCTGTGAATGCTGGAGATACAACATACTTGGCCACAGTCTAGAGAGGGGAGGCAGATATTAATTACAAACACAGATAGAAATTAAAAATATGTTATTACTGAAAAATTCTATATTGTGCTATGTACTGTATAGTAGAAAGATCAGAGCAGCCCTCTCCAAGGAAGCAATAAATAAATTGAATCTGAAGAAAAGCTGGAGTTGATTAGAAGGCAAGAGAGGTGAATAAGGAGGAACTAAGTCAGCAAGAGAACATTCACATTCAAAATAATTAAGAAAGGGCATTGTTAAGAAAAGGCATCATGGCCAGGGTGTGGACAGGCTGAAGAAGTAGACAGGGATGGATCATGCAGGGTCTTGGAAACCAAGTTAAGAATTTGCTGTTTTTTCCTAAGA
>NW_007797134.1:0-1362 GCF_000696425.1 Galeopterus variegatus | reverse complement strand
GTGATAGAAAATAAATGTACACGGAATCTCTTAATATTTTTTTCCATCTTCCTCCTCAGGAGGCTTTCCTGGGTAGGGTACCCACACTTACTCGGGAGACCACTAGCTGTGTCTGTGAGTTTCTGGAGGGCAGAGTTCACTGAAGTCTCAGTCACTGCTATAGTCCCAGCAAATTACTGGCACTCAATCAAGAGTTATTCAGAGGTATGTCTGCGATTCCTCCTGGTTTACAGTTAGAAGGAACAAAACAACAGCAAAAAGCAAATCACTCAAACCAGAGTCTGACTCCTTGGGTCTGAAGAACCCTGTGGCCTCCCCGTGGGACCCTGGGCTACCCTCCACCCTTCTCTGGACAGTCTCCCCACCTAGAACCCAAGAGAGCAGACCCAGTGGTGTCTGAGGAAGGGTCTTTTCTGCTGTCCTCAGGCATTTCTGAGCCCCTTCCCACCCACTCGATGGTGGCAGCCTCTCCTGGGAGTCCAGGAGGCTACTGATTTACATCCTCCTGGAACCCAGCCTTACTGTAAAATACAGCTGCCCCCAGCCCTCATGCCTTCCAGGACTCCCACCAACCCAGAGGGGTTGCCTATAAACCCCCAGCTATGAATCTTGAGGTCCAGTTCCGTCAGCACAGTAGGCAAGCTGTAAATTTAAGGTTCCAGGGTCTCCGGCAGGGAAGCTTCCTACAAGTATTCACTTCTCACCCTGGAATAAATCACCCTCCCTGGATGGGAGAGGGGAAGTGTTTGTTCATTTGGTTGAAAGTGGTTGTTTGAAGGTCTCCCCACACATGGGTTTCCCCCAGCGGGATGCAGCTCCCAGCTGGCTCCTAGCTCCCAGGGCCATCCACCCAGGGATCCCCAGGGCAGGGACTCCTGGCAGGCCCCTCCCACGCAGCCCTCAAAACCCACTCCTGAATGTCCTGCAGCTCAGTGAAAGGCACCAGCATAACCCCCGGGCCATGGGAAATCCCGGACAGGTAGCCCTGTGTGTCATCCCAACCTCACTCCAGGCTCCACATCCAGCCTCCGCCTTGGCCAGCCCATTCTGCTGCCCACATCCCTCTCCCCAGGGCCTGCACTCTCCACCCTACTGAGCTGGCAGGCCAGGGAGCAAAGCGCAGAAGTGCATGATAGTATGCCACCATCTGTGTAAAAAGTGGAAAGATAAGCATTCACAGTTGCTTACATGGGCATTGAAGAAATTTCTAGAAGGATATGCTAGAAACAGATAATAGTGGTTACCTCGGTGAGAGAAGAGGGGATTTGGAAGATGGAAGACAGGGGCTGGAGAAAGACTCTTCACTGATGTGTTCTGAGGTGTTTTCTTCCTGAACCGTGTGACCCTGAGCTCTCGTGCCAG
>NW_007797133.1:0-1362 GCF_000696425.1 Galeopterus variegatus | reverse complement strand
CTGAGTTCTATTCTGAAAATCCTTCTTTTTCTACCCCATGAGAATTTTAAATTAATTTATTCATGTGTTTCTAGAGTTATATATGACCTGTGTCTTCCCTAACAATTCTAGAATCTCCTATAACTTGTCATTTATCCATGATGATTTGAAATTTCGTAATGATTTCTGTTTGTCCCCTTTGGTGTGTATCTTTCTCTAGAAATTAATCTGAGCTCATAATGGAACTTATAATTATGAAATCTTTTATATTTCTATTCTGCAGTTTTTTGCAATATTACTTCTTTTAAATTTACTCTGCTCACTTTCCCTCTCCCTGGATTGTTCTCTATTTTTTAATCTATATTTTACCTTCTATTTTTTTCCCCTCCTTTCTACTCTTCTCTCATTTTCTACCTGTGAGTGGAGTTCTTCAACTTTGTCTACCAACTTTCTATAGTTTTACATTTCAGATGTTATAAGCACATAACATGATTTACCTCTCATAAAAGATGTTAGGGTAATGACTAATACACCTTGAGCACTTTTCCGCTTTCTGGAAGACTGTTTTCGGTATAATGGTCTTTGTATTCAATATAACACTAAATAAATAAATATGTCCTGATAACACATCATAAGTTGAAAATACTGTCAATTGAAAATGCATTTAATATACCTAGAATACCAAATATCATAGATTAGCCTAGGCTACCTTAAACATGCTCAGAACACTTACAGTAGCCTGCAGCTGAACAAAATCATTTGGCAACACAGCACACGATAAATATCTGTTGTTTATCCTAGTGACCGTGTTGCTGACGTACAGCATACTGCTAGCCTGAGAAAAGATCAAAATTCAAAATGTAAGGTCCAGTTTTGACTGAATGCTCCTGCCTTTGCACCATCGTGAAGTGGAAAAATCGTAAGTCAGGGACCATCTGCAGTTATTTTGACAGTACAATTTCAGACAAAGCACATTCTTTACTTTGCTACTTCCTGTTTCCACATGCTGTTATACTTATCCTTTACTTTGTATTACTTCATGTTGCAGAGCAACCTCCAGTCCCAGTTTCAGTCCACCTTTTTGCCCATCTCTCTTATTCATATCCTCTGGGCACTCACAGAACACATTTACTCTGTCTTCAGAGCCAGCCCCAAGTTTCCATTCAGTCATTGCATTTAGTTCAAAGTCCAGGAGAGTTGGGTAGTGAACAGGTTTTTCTGTCTGTTTGCATGTGGAATATTATAATCTGTCAATCTATAAACTAAAAGAAAAGCACATATACTTCCCTACATGTGCATGGAACAGTGGAGTAATACGAGATAAATAAAAGCTCCCATTCCAAAATGAAAAAATAGAAAACACAGCAGACACTGGTTTCTAGC
>NW_007797132.1:0-1362 GCF_000696425.1 Galeopterus variegatus | reverse complement strand
ACAATTTCTGAAGCTTTTCCTTGTTTTTGTGACCTTGACAGTTTTGAGGAGTACTGGTCAGGTATATTGTAGGTTGTCCTTCAATTGTATTTATCTGATGTTTTTCTAGGAAGATCACGGAGGTGAGGTACCATTTTCATCACGCCATATAAAGATACATACTATCAACATGATTTATGACCATTAATATTGACCATGATCACCTGGCTGAAGTGGTGTTTGTCAGGATTTTTCCATTGTAAAGCTATTCTTTTCCTTCCTGTCTCTAATGTGCTATTTGGAAAGAAGTCTCTATGTGCAGCCCAAACTTAAGGAATGAGAGTTATGCCTCCTGTCCTTGAAGATGGTGTATCTACGCACACTGAAATTCTTTTGCATGGGAAATTTGTCTCTTGTCCCCTACTTACTAATTTATTCAATCATTTATCAGTATGAACATAGGATACTTATTTTAAAGGAACAAGGATATTTTATTTTAAAGGATACTTATTTTAAAGGAACAAGGATTATTTTAAAGGAACAAGGATATTTATTTTAAACTTTCATTTTATAATCTTCTGGATGATAATCCAACAGTAATTCATTTATTTTATTGCAAATTGTTCCAGCTTTAGCCATTAAGAGCTCTTTCCGTTGTCTCCTGTGCCCCTTTGGTATATCCCATCAATGTGGGTTTGTTTTGTTCGTTTGTTTTGTTCTGTTTAGCACTTGCTTACTTTCTGCACTAGAATTTGCTCCAAGATCATCTTGTGTATTTCCTAACCCAGTCCTAGAATCAGTTGTTTCTCCAAGGAGCCCTGGTTTCTCTTACTGGAGAATGAATTGAAAACTAAGATCTGGATACAAGGTGTATGGATACTGGAGTATGTTTTCTTTTAGGCCTTCCAACTGACAGAGGAAGGAAATACATGTGTATATGTTAACATGTGTATATGCACATATCTAGAAAAATTTTATGTGAGGGCTGGCCCGTTAGTTCACTCGTACAGCATGGTGCTGATAACACCAAGGTCGAGGGTTTGGATCCCCATAGCGGCCGGCTACCCCACTCCAAAAAAAAAAAAAAAATCCTTTGTGTAAACATCTGTATCTATATTAAGGTCAAGATGAGTTTTTAATCATGTCTCCAACTCTAATCCATTACTGCATGGATCCTTCTAGTCTCTTCCCCTTACTGATCCGTAAATTCCCACTCCAATAGTGAGAAATCTGGCTGCCACGACCCACCATCCATTTACTTAATTATTCAGTTCCACTGTACATGTGTGGTGATGTCAGAATAACCTGCGCTCCTGTGGGAAAACTTCATCAACCACAGTGCAGTGCTTCCTGCAGCTCCTTTTGCCTTTAGCCTTATAAACT
>NW_007797131.1:0-1362 GCF_000696425.1 Galeopterus variegatus | reverse complement strand
CAATCCTTGTTTCCAAACAACCAGATGGACTATATCTCAATGCATCTGCTAAATTTCTCATTTCACATGGGTTTTTAATTTCCATGAGTAATTTGTTTTGATTCACACAGATTGCCTTCTTTTTAAATATATCTAACCTGAGCTCTCATCAAGAGGAAGAAGAACAGAATGATTAAGATTTGGGTTTAAATTCCAGATCTGCCAAGTAAGAGATTGCTTGATCTTAAGCAAGTAGTTTACCCTCACTTTGCCTTTATTTCTTCATCTGCAAAATGGAAATATTAATAACAAGTAAAATATCATATTGGGTGGTGTTAAGGATTAAATAACTTATTCCCATTAGCCAGTACATACGTATACTGAACACAGAATACACATTTGATCTTACTGTTATTAATCATTTCTCTACAGGCAAAGAATCAAACATGAAGACAATATATAGGCTTTGATATAATTCTTTTTCTGGAAGAGACATAGCTGTTATCAATATTTTTCATAGTGTGATCTGATTCACAATTTTGGAGCAGACTAAAGATAATGAGCCTGATTTTTTCCTTAGTCACAGAGAGGGAAGGAAGTGAATTCCTTCGCCCACATGGTTCCAAGGTACAGAGTCAAAGGGAGCAAAGCCAAGAGACAAGATGAGAACAGAGAAGGATGGTTTTCTGGCATTGTCTTGGAAATTCCCCTCTCAGTGATGTGTTCAAACTTGCAAATAAAGACTTGAGTAGATAAAACATCAAAATTTCTTACTCTAGAGATTTGATTTGATTGTGCCTTATCTAACTAAACTGGTATGTTGATCAACTGATAATAAATTTGGCATAACTGGCTGGTTGCTTTTGCCCTGAGTTCATTCAACCATGTCTTAGGATAGCCACAAACTTGTCAAGATGAAAATGGATCATTTAAAACCAGATTTTTGTCATTGTTTTAGCAACCTAATTATTGTTTACAACTCAACTCAAGAAATGAAAATTAATATTTTAAATTTTTTGAAATTGCATTCATTATTGATTATATTCAATTAAAAGAATACTAATTTGTCATAAAAAAAAAGTGTTATTGTCATCAGGACTATCATGTATTCAGATGTGTCTTAAGCCCCAGTGGAAACAATATAGAGTGAAGGAAAATAAAAGCCTGAACAATAAATGTAGACATTGAGATATTGAAAATTATAAAGGTTGAGAAAGTTATTACAGAAAAAGCTTATTCCAAGTACATTCCGACTGGGCCATTTACCTCCTGTGGCTTCTCTTTAGCATGCCCATCTCCTCTCCATTCTCCCTGTACCACTTGCTTATAGCTCCTCATAAATCAGCAGGAATACATCATTAATGATCAGTTTCACTCAGTTTA
>NW_007797130.1:0-1362 GCF_000696425.1 Galeopterus variegatus | reverse complement strand
AACACCAAGTCAAGGGTTAAGATCCCCTTACCAGTCATCTTTAAAAAAAAAAAAAGGAAAAATAAAATTAAAAAGTAATATGAATCTTTCCATGAACTTTTTGAAGACTCCTTGTATTGTGTTTATCTCAAAATTTGACATAATAAAATGCCTCTGATTTTACACGTTTTAAGCCCACAAGGCTAACAAGTAAAAATCATCATGGGACTTTCGAAACTTCCTACATGCTAGTTCCCCTTATTCATTCAAAGAACCTATCTAAACATATTGCACTTATTTTCATACTCTCTACATTTACTATACTCACTGCAGCTAAATAGTCACTTTCAGGATATTCAGCCTGTTAAAGGTTACATTTGCCAAATGGCAGTATGGGGAACAATTTTTTAAAATGCATTTTCCCCCTTAAATCAAGAGGGGACACTATCTAAGAAGCCCACTTTGCAATCTATTCTTTAACCATTTTTAAAATTTAGAGAAATACTATGTATCTACTATGTTGTTAGAAGATTTGGAAATCAGTTAAAATATCAAGCATTAGTAATGACTCAAAAACAGCATTAAGTAAGCCTACAATTGAGAACATTTTCTTGCAAAATTTCTTCCCCAAGTGAAAAACCTAAAAATATCTCATGTCTATAGATACCTTCTGATTTTCTAAGAACTTGACAATTTGGAAATAATGCATAAAATAAGTGGTTGATGTAAAACAAAGAATTCTTCCAGATTATTTCACTAAAATGAAGTGCCAGAATAATGCATATAATTTTTTTATTGTAACCAAACCACATAAAGCCCACATTTAGGATATAAGAAAAAACATCAGCTGTGTGATAAGGTTTTGCTGAATCTCAATCTCCCTCTCTTTTTTTTCAGCAGTGGCTAACCAAAGAAAGTCATTAATATTAACACAGATAATGGCAGAAAACCACAGAAACTCCAAATACAGAAAGGCTGTTCATGTATCCTAACAGCATAACCATTATGGTTGAGAAACCACACAATATTCTTTCTCATATCTGTCTTGTTAATGAGCCAAGAATGAGGGTCTATTGAGTATCCTAGACAACAGAACTAGAAAGTAGGAATATCTGGTAAATGCTGTTCATCCCAACATTCTGAGTCTAAACAGGTTTTTTTCCCTATCAAAAAAAAACCCCAACAACTTATAAATTACTTTCTAAGATCCTAGTTTTAAGTACTGTAAGAATGTTTGTTAGAATAGCAAAATATTCATTTTAACTCATCTTTCAGGTAGATCCTCAAGTATTTTAAGAATATAGAAACCAATGTGAAATTAGACGTTTGTGTTATAAAGCAAAATGGTATTCAACTAGAATCCAACAGCTTATGACGATCTGG
>NW_007797129.1:0-1362 GCF_000696425.1 Galeopterus variegatus | reverse complement strand
ATTTGAGCCTCTTTAATGCTGTTTTATCTATTTGAGAAAGGACTCTTTTTAAGACTTTTTTCACAGATTTTGTTTCAACATTAAATCTTTGCAAATTGTTTGCTGGGGAACTCCTCAAAAGTCAGTTAGCCCTCAACATCTCAATAGTATCTGAAAATTAATAGATTCCTTGTCTAATATCTGAAATTAGAAGGCAGAATAGTATGTGGAGGTGATACTACATTCCCTTGCTTTTAGCTGTCAATCAGCTGATGATTATTCTCCCAGTAGGAGCCATTTACTAAAATTCCATATCAAATAGAAACTGAGCCTGTGCATGGAGATATAAGTAATAAATCCTGTAAAAGTGGGCATGCATTTCTGATTCAAAGTACAAAATTTCAAGTATGCTTGAAGTGAACTATAATTATTCTTTTTCAATAGCATTTCTTGACTGTAAGTTCTTTTTAGGAACTTTACAGAGAAAAGCAATGTTAACTAGAAGCAGAATATTTTTTTCTAAACATTCTAGGTTCATCTGGTCAATGAATAATCTATACTGACATGCTTAATAATGTCCAAAAAAAATGGCATAATATTTAGATAGCAATTCTCAGAGAAGGAAAGCTGAATGTTGCACTTAAACACAAATACTTTCTTAGCCAATTAGTTGTGTAACTTTGGAAGTGTTAGTCAAGCTCTCTGTGTGACAATATTTATTGTCAGCTATAGAATGGGGATGGTACTTCAGAATTTAGGCTTCATATCACTTCTTATAGAAAAATATCCCTTTAGGAGCCTCCACAAAGTCTTGCTTGATTAAACAAGTCAGACCTACCAAAGCAAAATGAACCTTCTGTGTTGCAGCCTCACTCACCCTCACTTAATTGAGGTTTTCTTCTTTTATCTCAACTAGACTTTAAGCAGACCCTTTTTGTGCACTGCATTTCTGTCTCTAGTGAAATACTAATGTATTGACCACTGATTGCATTTGCTGAATCAGTAACAACCAATATCTCAGTAAAAATTTTAATTTGATTGGTATGATTTTCATCTTATTGCAACCTCATCTCAGTCATTTAAAAATATTAATTCTGTTTAATTGAAGCAATACAGTCTGTTACCTCATTATCATGTTAATATTTGCCATTTTATTCATCTTTGGGCTTGATTTGAGGATTTGGGGTGATACTTGTAATATCTTATGAAGGGATATATTTAAAAGCTGTCTTGCAAATCTACTTATCTCATTAGATTGCACCTGCCTTGTATATATTATATATTCAATAAGCTGTAGCTGCTTCTATTATTTTAGATAATTAACATAAATGAAATTTACATTTCAATGAGATTATATAATACAATTTCTTTTGTAGCCCTTCT
>NW_007797128.1:0-1362 GCF_000696425.1 Galeopterus variegatus | reverse complement strand
TCAGCCCTCTGCTTTCCTTCTCTCTGGTGGCAGTGAAGCCCACCAGAGAACTGATCTCACACCCACACTCGGAGACAATGCAGTGCTGTAAGGCAGTGGCCCACGTTCACTGAGAAAGTATCAAGGAGCTGAACTTCCACCCAGTGTGTCTTCACTGAGGCCGTGGGAGGCAGTGCCCCACTTTGTGGAGGATACCAACATTAATAAAGCATATGCCTAACTTTTTAGAATTGCACATAGAAATGTTAAGCTTGAGCAAGACAGAAAACTTTCCCAGGGCTAAAGTCTCTGTTGTAGATAAAGAATTGTAACACAGCAAAAATGCTTGCTCTAAGGGCAGATGTCCTTGGTGCAGCTAAACCTAATGATGGGGAAGTATGTGAGCTAAAAGCCTCAAGGTTAATGGTTGGGGGATGTTTCTCATCTCACCTTCAGCTGTTTCTTTGAGTTTCTTAGGGAACTAAGTGTTGCTGTGATGAATATCTTACTGTTCTTTTTGTAACCACCTATGTTCCTTTTCTGTAACTTTCTTGCCTGGACAATAAATACTGAGAGAAAACCTGATTTGGGGTTATTTTCCAAGAATTCTTCTCCCTTGAAGGATTTGTCTGGAATTAACACTTTCGGGCCTCCCACTGCTCAGAAGAAATGGGCTTTGAGTAATCCTTTGTGTCTTTATTACCCTGCGAGAGGTGACACCACTTCTTCAGGGGTGGCATCAGCACCGCTCCATGGGAAGCTAAACACACTTACATGCCCAACCCCTGCTGCACCTCAACAGGGGCACTGCCTGCTACAAAATATCAAACAGGATCATTGGTCTCTAAATAGAATATCCAAGACACCCAACGTGTCATTTAAAAAATCATGCCAAGAATAATAAAAACTACACACAAGTGAGAAAAGAATCAACAGATGCCAATAGTGAGATGAATTCAGTGTTGAATTATCTGAAAACTATTTTCAAGAATCCATCATAAATATGCTCCAAAAAGTGATTATAATTATCTTGAGTTAATAAAAACACATAGTATTAAAAAAGAACCCAATATAAGTTATTGAACTGGAAAATACAATAAATAAAAAAAACTTAGTGATGTGCTCATTAGAGACTGAAGATGACACAGGACAGAATCAGTCGACCTGAGGACAGATGAACAGAATTCACTGGACTTGAAAAACAAAGAGAAAATATGCTGATAAAAAAGGAGTAAAACCTCAGGGATCTGTGGGACAACGACAAAAGATAATATGCACATCACTGGAGTCTCAGAAGAAGAGGAGAGAGAGACTAAAAATGTATTCAGAGCAATATGGCTGAAAACATCCCAGATTTGGTAAAAGGCATAAACATTTGAGAAG
>NW_007797127.1:0-1362 GCF_000696425.1 Galeopterus variegatus | reverse complement strand
CTCACATCAATGAAGATTAATAAAGAAAGGATTAAAGATTTAAATGCAAAAATATTGATATTAGAAGAATATACAAGTCAGTATTTTTGTGAGAAAGATTTTCTTAAGGAACACAAGCTAAAATACTTTAAGTCAAAATAGAAAAAAGCACAGTGAGAAAATATTTACAATCAAAGTGTTAAAAGAATAATATAAGTAGATATTAATAATAAGCAAGCTGCCACGTATTGTGTATAGTATGATCTCGCATTACAAAAAAAATCTGTTCATGTTAGCATACATGTTTGTATAAAAATGCACTAGGATTAGAAAATCATATATATCAGGCTGCTAATATTTTTTATTTCATGATGGAGGGAATGGATGGAGATGGTGAAAGGACACTAACTCTCTTCATATGTTACTTTAAAAAATAAGCAACTATTACTTGTGTAATTAAAATATAGAATTAAAAAAGTAAAATCGAAAAAGTAAAATTCTTTATATATTCTTTCTTCCTACAAGTGATATATTGAAAATAATTTAACTCTCATTAATGTCTCAAAGGAATCATATTAAAACGATTGCTTTTTTATTGGCTAGCATATGGTTCAGGGACTACTGTGGTATAGTCATTTGTTTCCACATTAAACAACCCCGGACGATTATGATTCTGAGTTACTTTGCTTGTTTCTTATTTATTCTTTTTTTCTGTGGTTTTAATTATCACCTCTCGATGCCTTCAAGACATGTGTATGCAAAAGCATTCAAGGCTTAGAGTGCAATTCAACAGGAATAATGCTTAGGCCTTAACGTACTGAATACATATGAAGTGTATAGTTGTAATGTAAAGTTTTATTTTTTGTTTTATTTTTCTGTACAGAGGTCTTTTCTTAACCTCTTAGTGATTGACTTTTGGTGGGGGGGCTGTTTCATTTTCTACTAGGTTCTAATAGTTCAGATTACCGGTTGAAAGTGCTCTGAATACACTACATGGTTACATTTTGAAATTAAGGTATTCATCTTATTAAAAACAGAATGTAATGAATTCAACAATATTTCACTCACTCTGTGAGAACCAACCTACTTGTTAATAATTCCAAAATCACCAATGCTTTTAGTAATTTCCACTGCTTGGAAAATATGGTTCCTTAACCAAAAGTTTCATTCCTAGCAGATGCAATTGGGTAATTTCTCTGGGCACAGTAATGTAACAAAATAATTTTATTACAATATATCGTTCACTCAGTAACTTTATTATACTTTTAGTCTACATAGAATTACATTAGTTTAGCCAAATATAAAATATATAATTTCCAAACATTATCATATCCAACAGTTAAGATATTACCTTAGTAATACTAAAGTGTATAATTAAATTTT